>NW_024070188.1:29986318-30144284 GCF_014754425.2 Oryx dammah
ATGAGCTATGTTGCTGTATTGTTTTTGATTTTTAAAGATTTTTTTTTACGGACCATTTTTAAAGCCTTTATTGAATTTGTTGCAACACTGCTTCTGTTTTATGTTTCAGTTTTTCCTCCACAAGGGATCTTAGCTCCCTAACCAGGGATCGAACCTGCACCCTTGCATTTGAAGGCAAAATTTTAACCACTGGATCACAAGGGAAGTCCCCCATGTTGCTGTATTGTTCAGGGAAGGGATATTAATTCCCCACATTGTCTTTTATTGTAAGTTATTTGCTTTGGTCATAAGCTTAGACAGACCAGCAAAATACCCTGAGGAGTATGTGTGTGTACACATCTATTTATGAAGTGGTAGATGGGGCCACAGTGAATTGTGATATATCAAATAATATGCAAGTTTTATCTTATGTCACTCATCTTGACAGCCTTGCATTTTCAAAACTAATAAAAAAAACATAAGGAAACTGCTGCACAATCACCAACCTAGGAATCTTGGCCACCAAGCTAAACATCTAGTCATTTGTGCTGCACGTTAAGTGTGAAGGCACATATCATAGTTTGAGGTTTAAACGGGCCAATCAGTACCTACAGGAAATCAACAGTTGCGCGGCAAATTCTTCTTTCAGCCAATGCTTTCTTTGTCAGTGCCTTCTGATTACACATACTTGTGCATTCTAGGCATTGCTTCTACTTTGCTTTTGTTTAGGTTACTTAATATTCCTCCTCTCCCAAGAAGCAGAGACTGGGGGTATGGGAAGGAGGGCAGAGACCATCAACGGTCAGTAACAGAGTCAGAGGCTATGTCCTGTCTCCCTGGCCAGGGCACTTTGTGTCAGCAGCTGTGGCCCAGAGGGTTAACCTTCCAGCGTGTGTCCCTGATCACCTGGGAACCCAGAATAATCCATTCCCTCAACGCTTTCTCCCAAGAGCCATCATCATCCCTCAAAGAGCTCCCCCACTTTCTAAACCCACTCCTGTTATAGTGAACTGCACAGGAGGGCAGACTCACCCTCAAGCTAAGAAAAGCCCTCTGGAGCAGGGCTTGCAATCTTCTTTTGCAGTCTTTTAAATTTGCCCTAAGCTGCACTAAGAAAACTCCAAGGGCTTCCTCTCTTATGAACGAACAAATCTCTTTCACAGAGAAGCATAACTTCTCAGAGATTCATAACCAGCCAAACACCATCGCTTCTCTTGCAGGTGAAAAAAATTACATTTCTCCTTGGAGAAATAAGCTCACTTGTTTTTTCACTCTATTTTTTTCTCTTATCACAAGAAATTATAAAGTATTTCTAATAGCTACTAGAAGGACAAAGCTTGCACTGATTTCTCAAAACTACTGCCAATACAATATTGTGTTTAAGCACATCAATGACTAAACATATATTTTCTCTAAAGATAGCTGGAAAAGATGTTCACATGTATGTTTTACTTTCTCCCGTATAAACTGACCACAATCCAGGCTCAAGCATATTCGTTTTTCCAGTATATAGGAAAAAAGTAAAATATGGCATATTACTATAAACAGTATCTCTAAAAAGAAGTAAGCTATCCCCCAAAGCATTTTAATACCAAAACATATAATAAATGGCCCCTATGGTCTTCTGCTAGAAAACCAGAGCTACAGAGTGAAACATTAAAATGGAAATAAGTGAAAAGGGTTTCCCCAAAATAGGTAACACTAGCAACCCTGGAAGTTTAAGAGCCCTAGGATAAAATACGAGGTGAGTTAAAATTTCAGGAAAAAATTGCATTTATAAGGAGTGAATTTCCCTGCGGATTGATTGGTCAAGGGACGACACACAGAATAAGTGATGCTATTGTAACCATGCAGACTGTGGATGGGGAAGGAGTTTCTTCCTGTCAACATCTAGCTACTGTGGCTAGAATGAGTAAGAACTGAATTTTTCTCTCTTCTCCTGCTCTTTGGACATTTTATTTTTAATGAATAGTTTGTATCAGAGATAAGTCCAAAGACTATTACATGTGCGATTTCCTAATGTGTTCCACCAAAAAACTAAACAGAAATGAGACTACCTCAGAATGTCACAAATGAGCATCCTCATTCTCTTTCAGTGTTTTCATTTAGTTGGAGCAAATGTTTTGCCTTAATGCAATTGAAAAGAAAAGAACATTTAGGGACAACATAGCTAAGATCCCTCATAAAGCTTCATTTTCAAAAGCAGTGTTTGAATCTCTAAATAAATGACAATTCATTCTCTGTTTACTTTAGGTAAACAGAAAATGCATTGCGGAGCACTTGTTTTCAAAAGCTAATCAAGAACATTAGGTCCCAACAGATTCATTTAATAGAAATATAATAGGCATTCCTGCTCTCTTTTCATCTTGTCTCGCTGTAAATGCTAAAATGAACAGCAAATTAACCCTGTGTTGGAACAGAGTCCCTGTCACAGCTGAGATCCTCTCTCTCACGACTTGGAAACATCCCCGCATCCTGTCGCTGCTTTGACTTCTACATAGGAGAGACGAAAGCGCCTGATTGAGTTTGGCAAGAGAGTGCAGGAATACTTGAATTCTAAAGGGAGTACTGCGTGTCAACTCTGCTATCTTTCCTAGCAGAACAAAATATTACCATGTTGTCGCCTAAAATAGTGTACAATTAGGAAGTAGGAGGAGGGAAGGAGGTGGAATTGTTGTGTTTTTTTTTTTTCTCTCTCCAAGCTTACATATATCAACTGTCTTTCTCTATCTTTTTAACTTTACTAGCCATTCTCCAAATGGCTGCTAATCAACTACTACACAGAACAAACTAATAAAGACAGGGCCATCCAAGCTCTATAATCAGATATAAAAGATGTGCAAACAATTTGAGATCTTAAACTTCATATTCAGTGATATCAGAATTAGCATTAAGAACTCTATACAGAAAAACTATAATACTTCAAAAATTATGTAATAATGAACAAACCCTTTCAAAAACTGTTTTCACTGTGCTAAAGTAACATTCTAGACTTGTTGTAAGTATGTTATTCTTACAAGTAGTTCGCAGTTATTCTTGAAGGCAAGCCTTGGAGTTTCCTTAGCATAGTGCTGCTGGGGAAAATTTTCAGCATGTCCATCTTCATCTCTAGCCTGAAGGGAAATATAATGGCCTATTTAGGGACTTACAAATAATGGAAGAAAAAAAAGCTAAAAGCATAACAGCTCAGATCATTAAACAAACGGGAATCCAGAAATCACAACATCATTAAGAAATTTGTTTAAATACGCAGTACGCCTTTTAGATATCAAAATTTGGGATTTATTTTTCTTTACATAGTTCAGTTTGAACATGCAAATTCATTGTGGTGTAATATTTTAAATGACATGAAACAAAACAAAATCAAATAATTTTGCTGAAAATTACCACCACTTCAGACTTCCAGTGACTTTTTTTTGCACATTTAGGATTATATGACATACATACGTGTTTAAACTTTTTGGCATGCTTAAGCAATCTGTAGATAATGCACTTTTAAAATATTCTAATAGCAAGGCCATAAGAAAAGCAATTTGCATAGTTATATTTTGCATTGTCATACTATTAGAGATAAACTGATTCTCCTCAATTTTTAAATAAGATCTGAAAGGAGCAATGATCTAGTAAGAACAATGATTCTTAAATCAAATGCAGTAAAAATAAAAAAGATTTAATTAAGAAGCTGCATTAAAAGTTACTGGTTATTTTCATCTACACTGTTAATTAAGAAAGCTTAAGTTTAAATGGAGACATTAACAGAACCCATTAGCAATACCCCTTGCATACAGTCTTCCCTTTCTAATCTCCATCAGTTTCTGGTTTGGAGTTGGAGAGAAGAAAACGGTAGGTGAAAGGAGGCGTGTCCGCAGCGCACTCATTAAACCATCCATTTGGGTGACACTTGCACTCCGCTCTGCTTTCCTCTTATCGCAGCCCTAACTGCTCTCTCTTTCCTGGCCCTTCTGAAATTCACAGCTGAGCTGTCTCCCTCACATATGGCTTGCATATAATTATGCATATTCCATTTTGCACTGCATTAAAATGATGAGCTCCTGGCTCCCTGCCAGCTGATTTTAAAAAGCCCAAGTGAAGTAGGAAAAAGGAGAGAAACACAGGGAGAGCCGCACAGGAAGCAGCAGGTAGTTCTGTCTGCTGTCTCTTTAGATAAAATGTATGTCTGGCACCGGGGGAACAGCTGAGAACTACCTGTTGTGATGTATGGATTGAGGGGGAGAAAACAATGAGCATACATCGGCACAGAGCGGTGGCAGCGCCGAGTATTGTTTCTCTGTTAATGGCGTGAAAGCTGCCCCTGACAAGCACTACTCAGAGCTCTCAGCAAGACTAGGGACTGTCATTTTAGAAAGGGATCCCTATTCTGTATATTGTAGAAGGGGCAGCTTGTCTTTAATAAAGGCTTCTGCTATTTATTTCAGGGAGGGAACTGATGGAATTTGCAAGTGGACTGTCATGGTAGGAAAACTGGGATTACAAGAAGTATTTTTGAGATTTACAAACATCTCTGGGATTTTGTGCCTTTTACCTGTACCTTCCCTCCCAACCCACGACCAAATCAGAGTAAAATGAAAATGTAGTTGCAGGATTGGACTATGTGTGACAAAGAAAGAAGTGTAAGCGTGCTCATGCCCAATGGCTATCAAGGCACTGGAACCAATGATATTTCTTCTCCCAGCATCAGCCCTACTCTGCAGCTACATCAGTGAGAAGCCAACAGAGCCTTAAACGGGGCCCATTTAAGCAGAGTGTACACATAAAAGGCAGCAGTATAAAAAGCAATAAGATGCCAATGGATAGCATGTCAGATTCTTCTTAAGTGAATTTTAAACACTCGGTAGAGGTACAGGTTTCTTGAAAGCAGAGACCACATCTATTTAATCTTTTTTACCCTGCTACACCCAGCACCTTACTTTCAGGTACCGCTTAAACATTTCAGTGATTAAAAAAAACCCATACATGGATAGTAACTAGACCTAAGCACAACTCTGTAGAAAAATGCCACCTCAAAATATGCTAAACTTGGTGGTAGGTTTATTATATTCCTGATGCACTATGATGCAAATGCTTGGAAACATACATTGCATATAGTTTGCAAGGGCTACTATTTACATATATATATCTATATTCAATATATATGTATTTTGTATATAAATATTCATAAGGTAGAATATGTTTATTATGCATGTACTATGTATACACATTCATACACACCAGATGCCTAGGGATATTTTCAACATTAGAGGCAAAAATACATTCATTCCACTTACATGTAAGGTGCTCACAATGCTTTTTTTGTTTTTAAAGGACAAAAAAAAACCATTAAGATTTGAATGTGCTTCGTCAAAGGAGCCACAGATTTTATATAAAGCCTCATAAATTATGAGGTTAAATAAAACATCAGGGGAAAAGAAAGGAAAAGGAGGGCTGGAATGATTAGGAGTGGAGAGAGAAAGGCAGAAATTTGCTTCTTTATTAAGCCATGTATTTGCCTCTGCATCACATTCCATGGAGCTTAGAACGGTCTGCCTCTGAGAGTCAACCTGATTCTTGAGTTTAAGAAATTCCATCCCCCAGCCATTCACTGTGTTTCCACCACCCGCCGGAAACGGAAAGCACACAACATACCGGGAGACATCATCACCCTCATGTGTGTGCACACAAGCACTCACACACCTCACACGGAAGTAATCCCCTTTGCATTCTCAAGTTGTTTTTAATGTAAAAGTTTAAATTATTTTTACCAGCCTAAGTGAAATTAACTGAATCCATCTAAGGCAGTAGTTCTCTGCTCTGGCTACACAGTAGAATCATCTGCAGTGGTTTTTAACATATTAGTGCCTGACCCCCCAACCCCGCCATGTTTCCAAGATTCTGATTTAATTGGGCCTTAACATGGGTGGTTTTTGTTGTTGTTTTAAGTTCTCAGGTAACAGTAATGCACAGGCAGCCCAAGCACTGATATAAGAAGTTTGCCTGGAGGGGAGAATTGAGAGGAGACCCTGAGTGAGTCTGGATGGTCTACAGCCAGGCCCCAGGCCCTCTGAAGTGAACAGGTATGCAACACTAGGAAGATCCAGGATGTGGACCCGGCAGTGGGACTGACTCTGAAGATTTAACAGATTACATGGCTAGCTGTCGCTAAATTGTGTCCAACTCTATGCTACTCCATGGATTTAGCCTGCCAGGCTCCTCTGTCCATGGGGATGTTCCAGGCAAGAATACTGGAGTGGGTTGCCACTTCCTTCTCCAGGGGATCGTCTCCACCCAGGAATCAAACCTGGGTCTCCTGCACTGCTGGCAGATTCTTTACCAACTGAAGTACCAGGGAAGCCCCACATGGCTAGTTGCTTGTAAGCAAAAAAAAAAAATCCATTTATTTTTAGTTTCTAGTGTGACAATCTTGGAAGACCTACTGTACCTCATCCTCAAAAACACCTTCCCGAACCTCACTAACCAAATCAAATAGCTCCCATCTGCCTCTCTCAGGCCTGACACAGACGCACCCTTACACTGGCTGCTGTGACTTCTGTCTTCCCCACTAGACTGTGAGTTTCCTAAGGGCTTCTCACCATTGGATCTTTGGCCCCAGTCACTGACTGGAGCCTGGTAAGTGCTCTGTAGAAACGAGCTTCATTATCATTCCATATCAACTATGGCAATATTAGCTAAAACCCACTAGAACTTCCTTACCCTACATGCAGATTCATTTCAGCATGTTTTATAACCTCTTATATATCGAAGCCAGTGCCTTCTTCTGCGTCAGCCCCATTTTGGGTGGCAGCCAATGGCATACCAAGGTGGGTGGACAGAGGGAGCCCCTGACCCCTGCAGGGAGGGTGTGCAAACACTGGAGTTTCTCGAAATCACTGCTAATGGTAATAACACAAAGCAGATTGACTTTCAGCTGGTCTTATTGTTCTTGAGTTCTCTACAGACAGTGCCCCCTCTATTTGTCCATCTCAAGGCAGACCACTGCCATGGGCTCTTAGTAACTACTGCGGCCACAAGACCCATGTTGGTGTCTGAGTTCATTTTAAAGTGACCAGTTCGCATAGAAGTAATGTCGACACGTCATGATGAACTAAGTCTCTCCATGTGTCTCATTCTCAACAGCTTTATTCTGACTAATATGCTAGATATTTATGCCAACTATGGGGAAAAGCAAATGGGAAGCTGTTTATCACATTTTACTACAAATGTGATTGTAAGACCAAGGGTGCATTTTTGATCTATTATTCTCAGAAACCTTCACTTCTTGCCATTAAATAGAAATTAAGAAGTTCACCTAAACTGCAAAGGGATTTCCCCATCTTGCTGCCAGTCATGCATCTATTTTCATGCCATGCCTAATATTTGAATAAATAATAGATTATGCGAGAAGGGTTTCTCAGGTGATGCTAGCGGTGAAGAACCCGCCTGCAGATACAGGAGACATAAGAGACATGGTTTTGATCCCTGGGTTGCAAAGATGCCCTGGAGAAGGAAATGGCAACCCATTCGAGTATTCTTGCCTAGAGAAGTCCATGGACAGAAGAGTTGGTGGGCTATGGTCCACAGGGTTGCAAAAAGTCGGGACTTAAGGAACTTAGCATGCACGGATGTAAGAAACAGACTAATGGCCTCTCTATCTCAAACACCTCTGGCTTAAACAACGTTTTTGTCACCTCTATTTCCCTGTGAATCATCACTAACTTACTTTTTAAATATTGATTCTTACATATAGCAAACTTAAGTCCTCTTTCAAAGAATCCACTTCTTCCTTTGGTCTAGAGCCTTGGTGTCATGTGCAGATCCAGGCAAGGTTAGCATTTTTTCTCCTGTGGAGGACTCCTTTGGAAAATGTGAAACATTCCAAAAACAACTCCACTACCTACCCAGAAAAGTGAGATGTCTCTGACTCTATGAAAAGGTTAATACTGTTGCCATTTAAGTGGAAAGAAAACTAGGCTTCAGAGTTAATACCTCCCTGAGATGAATGGGGTTTTACACTTTCGTGTCATTGTGATTTCAGAATTTCTTTTGAAAACAAGAAAAGGTTCTGCCTAGAATGAGAGCTTGGGAGAGTGCTGCAGAGCTTCCAGACTTTGCTTTGCAACTTTTCAGCAGATGTAGCACATGTCAGCTCCCACATGTGGTGTGGTGACTAGACTTGGGAACATCAAAAATAGTGCATCTCAAAGTTGTGGGAATAAGTTTAGAGATGAAGAGTTGTAGGGCAAAAAAAATTATATCTTTATAACTAATTTTTGGAATCAGAAGCCATAGAATATCTTTTCAAAATTCAAGATAAATTAACTCTATCAGTTTAGCAAGAGAAATGGAATTCATCATGGGGTGACAACTTTCAAAAACCCTTGGAATTTCATTTTCTGATATGTCATTTCTGGTCTGTCCTTCCTTTGTTAAATGTCTACAAACGCTGTCCTGAGGAAACTCAGCAAGGAATGGATGGCAGCTGCCACACAGCCTTTCAGTGTGCTGTGGACATCCTTGTGAACTTGATGTAAGCATCAGCCCAGTGTCTTCACCTCTGAGTGAAGTGCAGCCGGTTCTGGCCCTGGGCTGGAACAGCACAGGGAGGCCTCCGGAGTTACTGCCCAATTCCTCATGACTGAAAGTCCATTCCCTTCACCTAGATTCCTGACCCTTACCTCATTTTCCCAGGGTAAAACCAGACTCCATCTCTCCTCCCCACTTCTCCTGGAAAATCTGCAAGCATCTTGTAAGGCTTCATTCAGATTGCACCTCCTTTAGGAACGGATCTGAGACCTCTTCCTCCTGGTCTGACCTCTCTGTCCTCTCTATATCCACTCCATCCATTGCACTGTACTATGACCATCTATGTGTTTGCCTTTCCCACAGATTTGTGTGGTCCTCGAGTGTAGAAACTGCAGCCTATTCAGCTGCAAGCAGTAAGAGCCTCGCCTAGTTCTTGTTGCATTATAAAGGCCACATAAATGGAAAATGAACGAATGAGTTCCTATCCTTTAACCCTAACAACTGGCCATTCTGCCTTGCACTGCAGTCCCCAGAGGAGGTGTTCTGCCCCCGAACCCAGAAGTACTTGCCATGTTGAGTCTCAGCCTCTGCTGGAGCTCTTTGATCACATCTGCCTCACACTTTGACCTCTCACTATTCCATGCACTTCTGCCCAACACATATCCCTCCCATGTGGTTAGATATCAGGGTCTTAGCTTGCAGATCCAGTACTCAGTTTGGACTTTAGCCAATAATCCCTTTTCCCCACGTTTCTTTCCTCTACCTCCCACCCAGATGGACTTTCGCCTAAGAAAAACCAGTCTACCTCTGGTCTTTGCCTACAAAACTCTCATCCCCTAAATTCTGTTCCTGGATTAACCAACCTGGTACCTTGCTCCATTTTTCCATCTCACCTAGTTATAGTGCCCCAAGTCCATCTGGGACACCTTGGTGTAACTCACCCTGCTCAGGACTCCTGTCTTATCTTCCCAACCAGAATGTAAACTGCCAGAGGGCAGAGGCTGTGCATTACGTACGAAGGACCCATGCTCAGCGAGCACCTTGTAGAACAAGCCTATACATATATGTTGAGTGAGTGAGTGATAGTTGCTCAATCATGTCCTGCTCTTTGCGACCCCATGGATTGGTGTAGCGCACTAGGCTCCTCTGTTCATGGGATTCTCCAGGCAAGAATACTGGAGTGGGTTGCCATTTCCTTCTCCACATATAATGTTGAATGGATTCATTAATCCTTGCCCTTCCTTAAGGTAAGGCCCGGAAGTGCGTTTTCTTCACTCTGAACTGCCTACATCTATGTAAGTACACATTCAAGTCACTGAATATCAGATGGCGGATAGGTCGTGGACAGGATTGTGCACGCATGCAGCTGGGCAGAGAACTTTCTCCTAAACTGGGGACTCCTAGCTGGCCTCAGGCTCCCTGTTCCGCAATATCCCAGGCACCCAGAAACATGGGTGTGTGGAACCAGGCACTTGCTCAACTCAACACTGCTCCTAATCTTTGCATCTGTATCCCTTGCCTTCCCTTTCATTAGCTTGTCACTGAAGACTGACTATGGGATCCTGCAGTGACACCCATTTTACTTTGTTCTTTTAACAAAATGTATTTAAATTCCCACTTAGCGTGTGGGCCAAGGGAAAAGCTGTTTTCCACAGCAAAGTTCCTCCTAAGTCTCCATCCTCCTCAGCTGGCAAGCAGGGGGCTCTCTCCATCCCGCTTCAGGCTCCTCTGACAGCTCACACATCTCTGATGAATGAGACGGACTTATTTGCTGCAGCTATTTTTTCACTCCATACAAATCTTTATATATATCATAAATTTTTAATATCCAATTTGGAGTCTTCAAAGAATAACAGTAACAAACATGCAACACGAAGATAATGGGAATCGAATCATGTTTATGGCCTCCATGAGCATCGCCTTAAACGATAGCAGGTCAGAGCCACTCAGAGCCGCAAGCGTGTGAGGCTGTGGGGCTGATCTCCTGCCTGATTAATGGCTGCCCTCACTCAGGGGCCTAATGGATAGCATGACAGTTACGGCAACGGATTCCACATCAGCCTGAAATACAGCTACCACGTGGACGAAAATATATCATCCTCCATCCAGCACGCTTTTCAGCTGTGTCTGGAATTATCAGAGCAGTTGCTGAGTGGTTCTGAAATCCCTGTTTCTGCTTTTCATTTTTAAAATCTATTTTCCCTTTATCGAACAGGTGGCCCTTCTGGATTTATCTTGCACTGCTCTTTGTCAGGTCACCTGAGTGTCTTTGTTTGGTAAGAACTGCTTTTTCAAAGCGACCACAGGTAAGACCCAGCAATTGGGGCATGTGGCTCCTTCTTTTCAACTCTCAGCTAAAGCAATACCACCGTAACATCTAGGCAGCTTCTGATTATCCCAGGACCCTTGATCCAGACTCAATGACTGCTCCCCTCCCCCACCTCCGGCCTCTGCCCATCACTTGCCTTTTGACTTTTCACTGCTTATTTGCATCTATTACCCTGGGACCCTAGAGGGAAAACAAAAGGCAGGGAAACACAGATAACACCATTTTGCTACCAACTGACCCCTATAAAATGCTCAAATAATTGAGCATTTCAGGTGGTCCTTTTATTCCTGTTCTTTGAAATCACTAAGCAAAGGGTCTGGATCCTGGTCTTTATATATAGCTCTCATGATGGACCTGAGAGATTAGAGAAAATGTGAAACAGGCAAGGACTGGAAGGAGACCTCAGGACCCCACCTGTAAGGCTAGGAAAGGATCCAGATGTTACAGGGGAAATTTACTATCCATAGGAAGTCTCCCCCCAAACAACCTGGTCTCCAAGGGGAATAAGAAACACACTAGAACCAGATGAAGATACCACTCTGGATAATATCAGGGATTAATAGGAACAGCTCACATTCCTGCAGCTCTAATGTACTCACCAGACAGCATTCTAAATGCTTGATACATATTAACTGATTTTACATTCACTCACACATACACCATACAAACCTGAGGAGGTAGGTATCAGCCTCCATTTTATATGAAGAAACTAGAGCACAGACAGATTTCATAGTTTATACAAAGTCACACATCTAACAAGTGGTAGAATCAAGATTCAAACCTAGGCAGCGTGCCTTCAGGGTGAGCACTTGAAGCTCTGATGCTCTACCACCTCTCTGCTAGTGACAAAAATAAATCAGTATCGAATAACTTGAAAATACTAATGCCATTAATTTTAAAGTATGTATTATTTATTATTAAGGGAATTTTTTAAGTCTTTGGTTTAGCAGTCCAAGATTGAATACACCAAGGAAATTAGAAAATGAGGGTACTTAATGGCAGATACAACCGAAGGGGGAAGGGTGGTCTGCAAAGAGACTAGGAAAAGAAATCCAAGAGCAAGCAGGAGACAGTAATTCTCTCGCACAACCTGCGGGAGATGGCACTTCAAAAACTCTAAAATTAACCCTTAAAACAAACCAACCTCTTTAACCAAATTCTTATTAAATAACCTTCAGATGGTTGATCAGGACAGCTAAGTCCATCAATTCCAGAGGGCTGCCCCCTGCAGAGTTCACTCAACTATTCAGACCCTTTAGTAATTTCCTTTGTGAACTTCTAAAAGCATCATCAACATTATCATATGATTTTTTATTAATCTTATAGAAAATGCCATACAAACTATAAAAGATGTTTGTGTGTCTTATCTCATTTACTCCCAGCTCTCTGATATATAAGTGCAGGTTGTGACTTTAGTTAGTTAATATGAGTCAGTTCATCAAAGCAGTGGAACCCCCTGTACAAATTAGTGACACTGAGTCCCTGGACTTGCCTAGAGGAGAAATGGGGCCTGGACTGTGGTGATTCTTGAAGGGTGAGGGGTGGGGAGCCAAAGGCCTGGTTCATGGGCCTCTGCTCATTACCACCACCCTGCTCACTACTAGGAATAACTGAGACAGAGCATCGGCAATGCACTCTGATCAGGCTGATGGCTGCTTAGCTCAGCTGGTGGGCATAATGTGGTGGGACCATGATGTGAGAAGTGTGGGTCATGGTCCTGGGACAGTTAGCTTGCTCTGTGTCTCCATCCCAGAACACACCCTTCTTCGTGACATATGCACACAGGTCTTCCAAAGGGTAGATGGATACCAGAAAACATGTGAGAGGATGTGGCTGAACCAGGGCACGTCTCTCACTACTTCTGGAAGAAATATCTCAAAGGGCATACCCCAGTGATAGTGGTCATGGAGAGCTATGTGTCATGAATGGAAACAAATGGTCTCTCTGAATTATTCCCTAATTCTGAGGTCAAGGACTATAAGCTCTGAATTAGCAGCAGTATTTGTCAAGGACCATGATGTCACAATTGTTATCTGTGATAAAAGTTCAGTGCTCAGACCAATTTAACTTTCTTTTCTCCCACCAGCAGCCAAAGAAATGCCATAATCAATGTCCAGATACAGCAGGGTCACCTACATCTGCCCTGGATGGTTCATATGCTAAGCTGCAGTGAACCCTGTCCCCTGGGTGTCCACTAAGCAGGATGACAGAGGCCCCAAGGCTGATCTCACAATCACTCTGCACTTTTGTCACTGGTTCCCTACCAGCTTCAACTTTGAGTCCACTTCCATACCACTCCCAGCTCTCCACCCTCACCCTTACCCTTGGCTCTGGCCTTGCCGTGGACCCTCTGACCCATGCACTTGGCCTGCCTGGAGTTTGCTTTCTCTCATGGACTTAGCTGTGGACCCACCACTCTGGTCCTCCACTCAGGACAGACACAGGAGACTTACTCTGGTTACTGCTCTGGCCTTGGACAGCTTTAGGGTCAGCATCCAATATGTTATGTCAAGTACAATTTGCCTTAAAGGTAAGATTTCTTTAGCAAGAAACAGATCTGGAAATTATGCAATGTTTATAAAACTGGCCTGAACATGAAGAAAGATGCGGACTAGGAGGAAAATTCTGATGCACTGTGCACTGTCCACACAAATGTTCTGACCAACGTGGAGTGGTGCTGTGATTTATGTGCTGGAGGCAGGCAAAGGAGAAAGGCAGGGTGACCAATCCATTGGCTCTGCCCCTGGGTCTTTCAGAGCGTGAAGTTGGAATGTGATTGTGAACAGGATGGACCCTCCTGACAGCTTCAATTAGAATCCATGTGCCACTTGACCTGTCACATCAATATAGGTATTATCAGGCTTGGAGCAACAAAGTCTAAATTACCTTGCTTCCAACCCTAGGGCCAATCAGCCTCTCTGAGGACCCAAATGCAAAGATGGTGGCACAGAGGCTTCATGAATAATGACCTCTGCTCAAACAATACTCTCTGGAGTCTTAGTTTTAAATCCTAGTCATTCTGTAGACGATAAATGGAGGTAATAAAAGGTGAGGTTGTGTCATGTTTAAATGGGAGATAATCATTCTAGCAGAATTTGGTGTTGAGGGAAGGGCTCGTTGAGGCCAACAGCTGAGTATCAGGTTGAGACCCATTTTTGGATGACAACTTCAGTGAACACTTGCTCCTCTATCATTATTATTATCCCATGAAATAGATTTTGGAATCAAAGTCCATGTGACAAAAGACAAAAAATGACCTGGGTTTCCACATCCTCTCCCTTTTTAGAACAAGAAATGAACAGGTGCTCTGCACAGTGAGCAGTCCCCACCTGCCACTCCTGTTTTGCCCTATCCCCCCGACCCCTTACCCGGCCATTCTGGTACCAAAATTCCCAAGCTCTTCCAGTTCCTGGTATCTCAATTGCTCAGTGTGATTCTAGATATGAGATAACTGGTAGGTATCTCCCAGAGATAATGGAGGTTCTAAGACCACAGATTGGACCCTACTGGAGAGAACATTAACACTTCCAGAAACTTCCCGCTCAATGACTGCTTCATGGAGCTGTCACCACAAAAGAAGAAAACCCAATGTAGAAGTCCCTCTGACGGTAACACAAGACTCAAGTTTGTTCTGTGTAAGAGACACCAGGCTAAGAATTTTGCAGACTTCATCTCATCAAAGCCCCCCAGCAAATCCTTATGAGGTCTATATTACCATTACCACCTCCATTTTGCCAGCAAGGAATCTGAAGAGTAGAGAAGGTAAGTGCCTTGTCCAAAGCTAAAGAGCTGATAAAGGCAGAGCTGGGCTCTGAACGCAGGCATCTCGGCCCTAAGCACAGGTTCCTGCCCCCACACCACAAGGGGCTCTTCCACATCAGCATAGCCAGCAGCGGAAGCCTGGCTGATGAGGAGCAAGAGGAACTGAAGACACTACCAGGAGGCAGAGAACTGACAGCTCAACATCCCTATGGGTGCTGGTGGGAGAGGGAGGAACCTTGCCCTCTGGTCTCCCTATTTCACGCTGAAGCACTGATGCCCAACACAACTCAAATGGAGGTGTTCATGGAAGCCATCCCCCACCCCACCACCGACAGGAGACTGTGGTCTATTAGACCACAGGCAACACAAGCAACAAAAACACAGCCAAAGGCTGAGCAGACCCAAACCCCGAGCCCACTTGAGGCAGCGGCCTTTCCAAGCGTCTGCCCTCGAGGTGTGGGGCAGGGATGGGGAAGAATGGGTGGGGAGCGGGCATGGAAATGGGAGTGTGCGGGGGTGGGTCTTGTACAGCAGCCAGAGAAACTGCCAGGAGATGGGGAAGAACATAGTCTTTGAACTTGACAGACTTCTCATTAGAGGGCCTGCTTGTTTTCAAATCTCCCCTATATTTTGGCTTCATTTACACATCCTATGAATTTAAGACTACGGAATTCAAACTGAGAATGGGAGCCCAAATCTCTTCTTGGATTTCAAGATGGATTGAGACTGTTTTCAAGGACAAAGGATTCTAAACTCATAAAACTCACCTGTGGTTCTTGCCTAAGCGTCAAACAGAAAACTGTTATGGTTTGATATGGAAAACAGTAAAAGGGAAATAAGAATGATCACTTGATATATCTATCACTAGTATTAGCTTTCCCTTTTTTTTTTTTTTCCTGTTTAGTCACACAGCTTGCAGGATCTTAGTTCCCCGACCAGGGATCAAACCCCAGCCCATGGCAATGAAAGCACCAAGTCCTAACCACTGGAGCACCAGGGAATTTCCCTAGCCTCTCCTTGTTAATAATAACAAGCTGTGTTTGCGTACAATCAAGTATTCTAGTGTGATAAAGAAATTTCGTTAATTTATTTGCCTTAGAGGATGACAGACCTTTGCCTCTGAATTATAAAATGTTTAGCCCAACTGCATAAACTATAGGCTACACTACTCCAAATTTCTACCAAACCACTAATACGTGGCTTTGTGAACCCACAGAAAATGGGTAGCAATGACAGGGGCATTTAAACAATTTTTTCCTTAGGTCTCATTCATTCATTCATTATTTATTGAGCGTCTACAACGAAGGATACAAAATGAATGGGATCCAGCCCATTCAACATTCAACACACGTTAATTTTTTAACCTCAATGATAACAATAGAACAAACGATTCCCTGCCAAGGTCTAATCATACACCTTTCGAAGTGTCAAATATCATACATTTATATCTTATTTAAAATTTAGATTTTTTAATAATTGTAAATAAACCACAAAAGGACTAGAAAATATTCTCATAATTACATAAGAATTATGAGGAAGTGAAAACCAAGGGGGAAAAGAGCAAATTCTTAAAGGCTGAGCAACCAGTGTGCCATTTGGCTGAAGATATTAGTACAGAAAAGGGGTGAGGAAAGCCATCTGATGCCTATAATGAGCTGAGTTCAATTTCCGGAGCCACCAGTAAAAACAGGGGATGTTAACATCCAGCTCAAGAATTCGTTGCAAGGATTGAATGAGAAAATCCATTACATGTCCCACACAATGTCTGGCTCAGGGTAAGAACTCAATAAATGACAGTTATTTAAATTTTACAAACCCATTGCTTTTCTGGAGAGAAAAACTCAGCTGACTGGAAGGTCATAAGGACTCAATATCTTTTCTTATCATTGAAGTCTTGATTAAAATTAAGTTGCATGCAGTGAAAGGGCACGCTCAGCAGCTAAAGGCAAAGCTGAAGATACTGGTGAAGATCTGAGGGCTTTTAGAAATGCATAAATAAACTCTCTAATCGGGGTCCTAACCCTCTATGCAGCCTAGACACAACAGGCACTTAATGACCTCTTTTCTCTTCTGCTCTCTGACTACCATTGTGCCCCCTGCAAATAAGGCATCATTTTGTTTTTTCTCTTTATCTCCTCTTATGTTTCATGAGTAACATCTCCATCAAGAAACTTGCCACCCTCACTGGGCAGTCCCACCCACATAAGCTGCCTAGGGTTGCATGCTGGGGGGACCGTTGCATGTTGAATTCCACTGCCTTCACCACACTTCCGCCAAATAACAACCTAGGTTTTATTGTTAGTCCCCCTTCTTTACCATTCACACCATCTCCCTTTATTCCTTATTTCCCAGCTACTAACTTCATCCTGTATCAACTTATGTCCGCTCTGCAGAGGCTGGACATATGCTTGTAGGCACAAGCACACCTCCCAAGCTGAATGGCCTCACCAAAGATGGACAGGAGCAGACAAATAAAGGAGAGGGAGAATTTCTGAACAGTCTAATATTTGATTTAGCATTTTCAGTCAATGTGCAAATGAATGGATACTATTTTCTTATTCAAAAGGCTAGGGCTTTTTTTTTAACTAAATGTTGCAACATTTATTAGGTCCTTATTTGTTTTAGAATTAAGTTCAAAATTGTTGCCTTTGAGGTTTTTTGTTTGTTTCTTAATGTGTTTATCCCCATCTTTCTGACACATCACTCCTCCTTTGAAACCCACAGACAGGACCCTGAATCACCTGGCAATCCCCTCACCACAAGTGGGAATCCCCTCCTGCACTTAGTCACCTGTACAATCTGAAACAGCTTTCTTTTTCTGATCTATTTCATCATAAATTAAAATGTTGTCCTTGTAAAAAACACTTTCATTTCTTTCCACCCCTTGCCCTGTCACAGGAAGCTGCTGTACGGGTACCATATAATGTTTATGCTCATTTGTGTCTTCATATTACAACCTGCCCTCCTGTGCTCTAGGATGTGAGATCTACAAAGATATAATCAGAATGAAATTGTATTAGTTTAGATTAGCATCTGTGGCATCAATTCCTATAAATGATACAGACAAGGCAGAAGCTATAATGCTTGTCTTGTTTCAAGGTAAAAATGAAAAATGACATCTTTGATGGAGAAGACTCCACGGAGACCCGGGAAGAAATGCAGCCAGTCCCCCTGCTCACAGACAGCTCTCTTCCCCATCACATGGCTGACAGGTGTGTAATCATGTGCCTTAGTCACAGTTTGTGTTAAAATAACCAATTACCCAATGAATGTGGGTCGAGCCCTTGTGTGACTGTCGCCACCACTGCAAAGCATCTGAAACACGGGCTTGAAGGAGAGAGTCTCTGTGCTCCTCCCCAGCCAAGGAAGGATGCTCTGCAAGCCTGGGAAAGAAGACTCTCCTGCTCCACAAGGAATCTGCTAAAATGCAGGACATTTCTCTGCTGGTCACTGCCCTTAGGATGAAAGCTTCCAACAGGGCCACCGGGGATGGTCAGTGGGGGTCTCTCAACATCCCTGTCATTTCCTGTCCTTGTCTTTCCAGAACACATCAGCTTCACCTCTCGTAGAGCACACGTTAGCACAAGGGCTGTCTGCTCACCCAAATTTCCACATGGACAGGGCGAAATCTACCATCAGCCTGTCCTTTCCCCTGTGGTGTGCATCACCTTCTGCCAGACACCACAGTGACACAGGACAATGCTAAAACCCAAGAGCCCTGCCATTCCCGGTGCATCCTCCCAGGCAAAGAGATTCCAATAGATCTCCAGCTCGGGAAAGGTTGGGTAGCAACGCAGAGAGCCAAGACAGAAGCCGTGTATTGTTCTATGTTGTGGGCATGGTCAAGAAGAGCAAATCCATCAGCACTCACAAATAATGTAAGCCCCCAAATCACACTTTCGATTGGCCCAAAGGTTATCTGTTAACCTGCTGGGGAAAAAAGCCTGCAAATAACTTACACGAAATCAATGTAGAAAGTTGTTGAGATAATGATTTAGTTACAACAGATTGATTATAATAACACTGTTATTATGCTTCATCAAACATAATAAACCAACTGCTCTGGCTGCAAGGCCTGTGGGTGGAGGAGCCCTACCTCCCAGACCAGTGGCTGAAGAATTTGAAGGACAGGTGAAAGGCAGTTACTGCCCCGTGGCCTGGTTCCCCAGCTGTGAAGAGGTGCTAGTATTTGTTACCTACATTTGGTTGAATGAGACAGTGGTTATGTCCTCCATGTAAAACTAACATGGAGCTCATGTTAAGAAGAGAGTTTGAGTCATGTGTCCACTGACATCTTCCGGTCAGAAATACTATATGCTTTCAAACAAATAAGTTTTCAGTAAAACCAAGGGAGGTGACAACTCAAATTTTAGGTAGCAAATATGAAAGTAAAATACAATGAACCAAAAACTCTCTGAACTGGTTTATTTCAGCTAAAGGAGACAAGGAGATACAAACAGTTGAGTGAAAAGTACAGTTCTTTTATATCTCTCATCCTTTTTCTTATCATGAAAAGTGTTCCACTGAAAGATTTACGTGTAAAGACCAGACTAATATTACTTTCCTGTAAAAAGGCTCGATAAGCTATGCTTTGCCTGAGATGAAGAACAATAAACATTTACAGGGGAAAAAAAAAAAATCAGCTGGTTTTCCTCTCATGTCATTCCTCTCCATAACTGATGAGATTTAACCACAGTCTTATTATCCTCATTAGCATAAGTGCTAATTACACCTCTCCTTTCCTACTGGAAGGACACCCGGGACCCCATACCAACCTTAACAACGGCAGGCACCCCAGACCCAGGCTGAGGGAACAAGATGAGGTTCAGGGAGCTGTGTCAAGGTGAGTGGAACACAGCGGGACAGAGGAGCTAAAAAGGGAGGGGCAGAACTACAGGTGGGTATTGAAGCAAGGGTCTTCTTCCAAGCACAGAGTGAGGCCTGGTACCCCACCCCATCGCGCGGCGGACGGGGTGTTTCTCCTCCACTTATTCATGTGCTCCTGGCAATTCTAGCAGTGGCACCTCGAGTGAAAAGCACACTACTTTGCACATATGGTGGAAAGAATCTTGTGCATCAGTTGAATGCATGCTGAACTACATACACATTCTGTTTTATCTCCGGGCCCAGCCGTGCTGCAAACGCTTGCAAATTGGGAAACCTTCTGTGCAGTAAAAATACGGACAGGAGAAGCTAGACTGTGACTTATAAGATGCGACACTAGCCAAAAAAGCCAAAGTAACTAAAAGTTAAGGCATGTGCTTCACACTCATTGCAACAAAAGGCAGCTTTGCAAGGCGAGGACTCAGAGCCTCATTCCTCTTCATCCTGTGGTTTCAGACCTGAAGACGGGCTTCCCTTCCACACACACAGTGCCCCCTACGGAACCTCTGCTTGCATCCAGAGCTGCTTTCACTCTTGGAATGCTTGAAATTTATATGGAAAAAATGTCAGCGAAATTTCTCAGATTTACCTTGGTAGGGGCTAGTGATGAAATGGCTATTTTTGTCCTCAGTTTTATCCTGAAGTCTTCAGCTGACCATCCTGTCATGGGATGTTGCCACCCTTAGCCAGTCAATGGCTTCATTTTCACTTCCTAAGTGTTTCTAAAAATGGAAATCTGATATGGCTCAAGATTCAGGACTCCCTGTATATTGGGGATGTAAAAGGGGCAAAGTGCTAGATGGTTCTGATTCCTTCTTTCCCTCTTTTCCTTTCCTGACCGCCCCCACCACCAACTGAAATATGATTTCTTAAGATAACTCTTTTCAAATAAATGGTTCCTAATGAAGGGGATTGATGTAAAAATCCATTCTCCCTTTAAATCAGAGGTCTTCCCTTCTTTCCTATTAGCCTTTTATATACATAGGGAAAAGGTGTGACAGTGTAAAGATTTCTGTAATAAATGAAGTCACTTTTTATAGGGGTCAATGCATTAAGGTTTCCATTGCACTTTTTCAGCCTGCTGAGAATTGTAATGTGTCCCTGTTTCACAAATGGAAGACACTGAGATGTAACTGGGTGATCCAACTGAAGGCATAAAAGAATCATAATGTGGGGTTCCTGGCAAGACACTGACAGGTTAAGGGATAAAAGGAAAACAGCAGAAGGTACCCAAGGTCATGTCCAATATAGTCCCCACTATCTGCTAGCAGCTCCTCCTCATTCAAGGACATCTCTCTCCCCTCCTAAACCTTTTGTTGGTGCAACATCAGGGGTTGTAAAGGAGCAGTGGGCTTAATAATGCTGAGTGTGTTTGTTCCTTTCCTCACTTGATCTGTGTGTAGAATTTGTGATTTTGATTCCATGTTACTCAGAATCTCTCACAAATGTTAGGCGTGACGGAAGTTAACCCCAAACTGGTGGGAAGCTCTGAGTTGCCTGAGGCGTGCTTCGGCTTATTTCAGTCAGTTGTTCATTTTCAATATGCTTTCAGTTTGTCGAGTTGCTAGAAACAATAAAATACATATTTAAAAGACTGTGTTTTATAAGGACTCCACAGGCAACTTCGCCACACTTTCCACTGTTCAGCACTTTGTCCTGCCTTATTCTTCTTTGTTTTGTTCTTGTGGTTGCTTTCTTTCTTCTTCTTCTTTTTTTTTTAATGAGTTGAAATATACAGAAAACAGAAGAAAGTCAATCATTGGAAGTGACTCTTGCCATTTAACTCTAATCTAGTAACACAGTGTGTGATGAATTATTACTGATATATTTGAAATTCTTAACAGAGTCTTCTGAGAAGTATATGTACACCAAAGGGAAAGAAACATATTACATTTTTTGATAAAACCCCAGGTTCTTAAAATGAACAAGGTCATAAGAGAACCAGCCAGCTGAGTTTAAGCATTGCCCCTCTCCACATACATCCACACTAGAGCCAGAAAGGCAGAGGCAAGAGAGATCCTCTGGGCTACTTTCAGAGTATCTCTATCGTTCTCCCCTTCGGACCTCCCTGCCATGCCAGACCCCCCAGAGCAAAGCCACACCTTCAGCATCACAGCTCACTCCTGGATGACCAACCACTGTCTACACCATGTCCCTCCTCTGTCAAGAGCTCTGCTGTTTCGTATCATCAAAATACCTGCATATGTTACTAACTAAATTCTGGGACTGGACGGCATTTTCACACATAGTATAATCAAATCATTAATCAAGGCTCCTCTTAGATGAACTTATTCCAGCATTCTGAATTCACTTTCTTTATCTCATCAGCTATGGGAATTATGGGAAAGAGACACATAAGATCTGGCCCCTTCACTCAAGGAGTTTTCTGCTTGGTTAAGAAGATTAGACCTATATATATATTAAAGGGAGGAAAAACGTGACAGATTCTTGCTTAAATACATACATGCTTGCCAAGGCCATGGGAGAGAGGTATCTTTTTGGGCTGAGGTGGTGAGGAAGGGATGGGATTTAGTTGAGCCCTGGAAGGAGGCTTTCAATAGGGGTTTTTAGTCATCCTTAAGGATCTGCCCATCTTTTCATACCCAAAGAGCAAGACTAAAGAGGAAGAAAGCACACTCTGGATTTTGGATCAGAACCACAAATTTGGTTATAGATTATTAAATCCTATACTTTTACCATCTTCCTCATGTGCTCCTTGCTATTTCTTATCTGCTTCTAGATGGAGTCATTTTTTTTTTCCTTCCCTCCTTACTACATAAATAGGGGGAAAAGGCTTTTGATCACCCATGATGTCTAGCAAAGTGCTTGACAAGGGTCAACACTCAGTAAATGTTGGGCAGTAAACTTGAGATATCAATCAAGGTGTCGACCCATCACATTCTTTCTAAGAAAGTATGTACCCAGTTTTGTACCATGTGATCAGCCTTAGCTGAGTGGAGCATGTGACCCAATGGCAGCCATTAAATAAGCTGGCCAGCAACCCATGAATGATGGAGTGATTCCATCAGATTTTTTCTCTCAGGAACAAAAACTAGAACACAGCGAGAGACTACAACAGGTAAGGATGGGAGCTGAACTAAAAAATCACAATATTGAGAGGAGTTGGAGAGGGCATGATGGAGTTGTGCACACTGAAGTAATGAGGACTAAGAATTGTGGGGAAGCAACGAAGTCTGGTTGATAGAAAAACATGGAGCCAACAGCCAGGGAAACTCAGAGATACCAAGAGAGAGGAGGTGGAGAGAAGCCAAGCCCTAAATTTGCCTCGGTTCTCACTGTTTCCTAGTTCCAATTCCAGCTCCCCTTCCCAAACAGCCTACCTAAAATAGACAAGAACTTCTATCTTCAGTTTAACTCCACTCTCTTGCAAGTGTACTGAGGCTTGTGTTCTTTCTCTCCGTGGCGAAGAGGGGACATGGCTATTGCAAATACAAGGGGCCTCCCAGGGTGACCAAACACGAGGATTCTGCAACACCACATATCTCATCACAAACATCCATCACCTGTTGGGTCCGATGCAGGGGGCGCTGCATTAAACCTTAGGGAAGAGAGTGAGGATGGTTCTATTTTTGTTTTGCAGGAGAAAACAGCAGTGTTAACACACACAAGGAGTTTGCCTGTTTTCCTTTGTTACCTGAAATCACCACTAAATGCATGGATTAGACAATGCTGTCTGTTTGGTGAAAAGTGGAGTCTGAGTAGATTCTATTTTTTTACGGAAAATCAGCCACTGCCTTTCACCCTTCGGGGCATCTGTCATTTCTAATTTCCGAGAGTGGCAGATGTCAGCTCCCTTAGCAAGGGACAATTTTTAAAATCTGTTTGTACACATAAGCTGACACAACCTGAGCCGAAGCCCACGGGGACACTACAAGATTAAGCTTGAAGCGGCTGGAGCACGTGGCTCCTAGCGCCTTCTCCGCCCAGGAGGGGCGGGATGAGGCAGGATGCCTTCCCTCCCCAGTTCCCTTCATTTCCATCTCACATACTCCAGCTTATAGTTTCGGAAGGCACAGAGACTGGTCGGTTAATCTGAATACTCACACTAGGTGCACTCTGACTGTTCCGTCTCTGGCTTTGCACAAATGCCTAGAGATTAGGTGTATAATCTGGTACCTAACAGAATCTCATTTTTGTTTTCTGTTTCTGTTCAGTTAATATTATGCATGCATTTTACTTATCTCTAGACACCTCCAGTTATAGCCAAAGTCCAAGAAAGTGCTAAGGAGTAAAGAGTTATTCCCTGAACTCTGCCTCCTCTTCGGGACTCCACCCACTCCATTCCACACCTACCTGGTTCTATTCTTAACCTAGGAACCCCGGGAACCTAGAGTAGGCTCAAGTCACCTCCTACTTAGATGACCATATGGAAAGAGAGTCATATTTGGTGCCCCCCTCAATACATGCGTGCACGCACGTGCGCACACACACACACACACACACACCCTTTTCAGTACTCAAACAATCTGAATCAGACCCTTTGTGCCTGCCTTGTGCTGGATTTGGAGAAACCAGCATGACAAGGCAGGGTATGAGTAGGGAGAAGTCTACCATGGTGGAGACTCTGAAGCAACGTGGCCTCCACCACACAGAACCTGCAAGGGTGGCCTTGTGCAGAGAGTCTACAGCAAATCAAAACAGAGGCCAGATCAACGGGGCCTAACAGAGACTCTGGAAGCCATGGACAGCTAGGTCTTATTTCTGATTGTCTATATCCCCTCCTTTGTGCCATTAAATATCACTGAGTCCTGAAGAAAAGATTTCTTGAGGTCTCTTGACCCCTCAAATGACAAGGGGACTTCACTTCTTTGTTATAGCAGGATGTGAAATACCACCAGTTGATCCAGCCACAGAATCCAAACTGAAGAAAAAAACATGTACAATCTCAAATTTTGTGTTCCCGCCACCCGAACTTCAGCTTTCAAGAGCCATCTCTTCTTTCTCTCTTGCCCTCTTTATTTTGTTTTGCTGCCCTTCCAGGCAGTGATGCTGTTTTCTTTAGCAGACCAAAAGCAGTTTGTTTCTGAGTTAAATGTCACTTCAATATTTCCCCAAGTGAGATGTTTGAACCAGTTTATGAGTTTCCTAAGCAACCGAGAAATGCTGGAAAAATATTTGGTATCTCAGGTCTGAAAGTTGCCTTAAACTTTGGCTCCCTAAGGCAAATGAAACAGATAGATTGAATACTCCAGTCTCACTGAAGTTTCAAGTAGAAAAAATAAAGTATTGGCCTGAAGGCCCATAAGTTCTAAAATCCAGCCTCCTCAAGACGTACCATCAGGTTGATGCCCCCGAACTCTGCAAAATTCCAGTGACAGTAACAGACAATGGCGGCGCAAATCCAGACCGGAGAAGCCACAGTCAACAACTAATGTGTGAGGAGGGAAGGAAGCTTCCCTAGGCAAACACAGAATTCTGCGGGTAAATTCCCGCGAGAGCCCAGATTATGCCCTGAAGGCTGAGATTTGATTAACCTTCTTGTAGCATGTGTAACGATAAATGTTATTGGTCATAAAATTATCCAGCCCTTATTAAAACACAGCTGCAGCTCTGGGCTCACTGACCTCCTGGGGGAGACATTTCCATAAGACAGCGAGAGACTTTTCGGAAGGAGAGCGCCTTCCTAGCGTCGAAACTACAGGAGAGTGTTTTATACTTTAATGAGGAGTTCTTGAGAGAGACCAGGCTCCCTGGTATTAAAAGCTTTAAGAAATAGAAGGACCAGATTACATCCAGTCTGCTACTTGGTGGGCAGCCAGCCTACGGCTCACAATATGGATACATCTTCTCTTTATGGGGAACGTGCAGAGGCACATTTGCAGACACACCTATCTTACATCCAAATACCTCAGTTACTGCTGAAGATGTTTTCATTTCTCTTTGTCTTGATAATCAAAAGAAAAAAATCTCACAATTTGAAGGACACTTAAAAACTCTCTGGTCCAACTATTCATCCAGTTCCATCACTAAGTAGAACTATCAGAAAATGGGAGTGGTTTGGAAGTGTTCCAGAAAGGCTAGGAAACCCTACGGGACATTATCGAGGGCTAACACAGCCAACAAAATTGATTCCTCCCAAGAGTTGAAGCTAGTTGGCTCTCCATCTCAAGTTGTGGAGGGAGGGGGGCCTCCCTGTGCTTTCCTGAGCCTTCACATTCATGGAGAGTGTAGCTCTAAGACTCCATCCCAAACCAAAGACCATGGTGAGAAGGGGACCCTCTGCTTTTCTGGGCATATAGGTGAATCCATGAGCAATGCTCTCTTTTGTCTATGACAAGTTTTTAAACAGCTAGGGATAAAATAAGAACAATGAAAATGCATATTCTTTTCTGTAGTTTGTTCCTCATAATTTATATCCAATTTCTTTTCTTCCACCTGAGCCACTAAACTCACTTTTACTAATGGGGCTTCCTTTGTGAAATTTAAACCTGCTCCTAGAAATCCTTCCCCCAATACAGAGTATTTCCTCAGTTTAATTTCTCCTCAATCAGCAATTTATCTGCTGAAAAAAATCAGAACCTGAAAGACTGCAGAGTTGTGTCTCATTAATTTTTTCTCAGTTATGTAAATTTTCCAATGATACGCTTTTTTCCAAATGATGTAAAGCTTTTCTTGTGAAATTATCCTGGACCCAATCAAGTTGCTACCATCCATGATCTTGTTTTTCTACCTCATGCATACCATGTTCCTATTAATATTTTATCACTTAAAAAATTTTTGTTATGAATTTTTAAAATATCCACAAAAAAAAAGGTAACAGAATAGTAAATCTCCAAATTCCCATTGCTTAGCTTCAACAATTATCAAACTTTTATTCCACTTACTTCATCTGCTCTTTCTTTTCTCCTTGAAGAAGCATTTAAAATAATTCTGAGTCATTGCACATTTCCTTATGAAAGTGTTAGTCGCTCAACTGTGTCTGACTCTTTGCAATCCCACAGACTGTAGCCCACAAGACTCCTCTGTCCATATTTCTCCAGGCAAGAATACTACAGTGGGTAACCATTCCTTTCTCCAGGAGAACTTCCCCACCCAGGAATCAAACCAGGTCTCTCCTGCACTGCAGGCAGATCATGTACTGTCTGACCCATCAGTAATATATATTTCATTCTATCGATTTTTGAATAATTTTGATATTATTTTCTTTTCCTTTTTGAGATTTTTTTTTCAGGTTTGGTCTTCATGTAAACCATCACAGAAGGTTTCAGAGGATCTCAGCATCTCAATGTACCACATTCACTGTCTCTGCTTTGGAGAGAGGGGCAGGGGGCAGGGGGTGGGGGGAAGGCTTGCCATACAGATAAGAAGACCCTGTCATGAAATATGAGATTCTGGCCATCAAGTTAAATTTTAAGCAAACTGATATACAAAATTACTTGGGGTAGACAAGTGAATGTTCATAACTATACCACTCAGTAACCATGAGATAATGGAGAAGGCAATGGCACCCCACTCCAGTACTCTTGCCTGGAAAATCCTATGGATGGAGGAGCCTGGAAGGCTAGAGTCCATGGGGTCGCTGAGAGTTGAATACAGCTGAGCAACTTCACTTTCACCTTTCACTTTCATGCATTGGAAAAGGAAATGTCAACCCACTCCAGGGTTCTTGCCTGGAGAATCCCAGGGACGGGGGAGCCTGGTGGGCTGCCATCTATGGGGTCGCACAGAGTCGGACACGACTGTAGTAACTTAGAAGCTTAGCTTAGCAACCCTGAGATAAAACATGCTGTTGCCCATATTCTCATCAAGACAACATGGCACCATGCACTGAATGGCCTGCCGGTGTTTAAAGACACCCTTTCTTTAAAATTTCTTTTATTAACCTCTAAAAGGTTTCCTTTTAATCTACCATCATTAAGTGAAATTCAGTATTTAAGAACCAGGGAGCCATTAAGAAGCAAGTGTGTGATGATTTAATAATATTTTAGTTCAAAGAATACATGATTTTAATGATCTCTTTTGAACACCATAGAATCGCAGACCCTGGAAAGAAATAGAAACGTACAACACACCATTCAAGGGATCTGTTTCTCTCTGTTGTTCTTACTTCTTTTTAAACTATCAAGCTGAAATAATTATTCAGTCTAAGCAGCCCCCAGTAAATGAAACAGTCCTTAGACAGCTGTCAAGGCTCAGTCTTCCGGAAGCTTTGATGTTAATGAAACTCATTAAGGAAAGAAATTAACAGAAAATATCATAATTTGTCTTGTTTCAGAAAACTAAACAGAAACAAAGGGCTTCCTAACCTGACAAGGAGTCTGACCAGCCAAGCTCCTTTGTGCTATTCAGAGCTCCCCACCAGGCAGCTCTGCACACGCACAGGACTAGGTTAGATATAAAAAGTACCTCGTCCCAGAGGAATGGCCTAGTCCAGCCCAGTGACTTGTCTCCTCATGGAGAAGACCTCCTCAGCCACAGCAGGGTGTTTTTGGAGCCATGCTGTGCAAGCACAGAATATTCAAGGAAATGAAAGTCTATGGAAAATGTAATTCCCATTAAAGGACTCTAGTTAGAGAAATTGTCCACACATCTGGCAGAAAACACTAAGTCCAACTTCCCTCCAACGATGATGAAATTTTAGCTTAGGTTTCTTTCTTTTTTTTAAAAAAAAAAAAGGAAATTATTTTCATGTAAAGCGTATATGAAGTATATATGCTCCCTGATTTCCCTTTCACAATATCTTCTGGATCAAATGAAGCTGGAATGTTTTAAAGACTGGCAGAAGCATTCACCTAAACTTCTATCTACTAGCTAGGACACTCCCAAGGAAGGTGCTGATGACACCACAATCTTTAGACTCGGCACAGCCCTGATTTGTAAATGTTTAGATTGCACAGGGATTTAATTGGCATCTCACACTCATAGGTCAGATAACCCTGGAGACAACTTCCCAGAGAGAAGGCATCGGAAGTGTTTATGAAACTGAAAGCAAGTATATCATTGACAGTAGGCTCACTGCAAGCACACACTTCTGAAAAAACAAAAACCTGAAAAGATGGTTGGGCTTTTCCAGGGATTTAGGTTGTGTGAGCAGAAAAGAAGGAGCAGAGCAGAGCAGAGCACAGACTGTGTGCATGGCACGGCTGCACCCCTGGACAGTGTCCACCCAGCTTCAGCCTGATGCAGGGATAATCAAAGGCAACATCTGGTGGGGAAAGAGACCCAACCCGGCCCCTTACGGGCTGCCTGACCTGAAGCGATGTCACTTCTCCGAGTTTCAGATGCCTCCCTCTTAAGACGAGGACAAAAACACTCTTTCCATCAGGTTGTTGTGAGGATTAAACAACATAAAGTGCTTGGCTCATCATCTTATGTAGTGAGAACTTTAAAAACGGGAGGAACTATGAGTATCCACAGGTTTGTAGACACATACAATAACCCTTGGGGGTCATGAAGGCTTTCAGGACCAGGATTTGGAGACAGGATTCTAGAAGGAGAGGAACAAAAGAGGAAGGAACTCCTTGTGGGGTGGGCAGAGGTGACAGCTGGAGGGAGTGCTGGATAGGTTCCTGCACTTGGCTCACCTCTCATTCTGGTTTTGCACTGTCCCCTAAGCAGATCCCCAGGAAACCTCTCAAATGAGCTAGCCCTGAGCTAGTCCTATCCTTACCATGAGAATCCATTTAGGGGACCCCAGAGAGAGCTGCATAAAGTTTATCTGAACATCACTTGGGATTGGGAAGGTTAGGTAAGGCTCCTGAAATCCCCTTTTTTTACAAGCTGGTTGGTAAGATGAAGACAGGAAGCTGTTAAGAAAATAGAAATCACCAGGCAGACATGAGGGACGGTGCGGGGGGTGGGGGGTGGGCAGGGGTAGAGGTTCTTTTATGGCACATAGTATTATTTCAACTATCCAAAAGGTTATTTTGAATTAGTTATTGTTTACCTCCTTCTAGGCTCCATTTGCTATACACTGGGGCATCAGACAACCCCTCCTCACTGATGCTCTCTTTCCTCATAAGTCTGCAAGTCATTCACTGGTTTGCAATATACATGTCAATTTTTTTCATGCAATATACATGTCAAGTTTATAACAACCTGATGGAAAGAATGTTTTTGTCCTCATCTTAAGAGGGAGGCAACTGCAACTCAGAGAAGTTAAATAGCTTCCTCAGGTCAGTCATTCTATGCAATGCATTGAACACTGTGCCTTTTCAAAGGAGAAAAAAAAAATTGACATATATATTGCAAATGAGTGAGTGACTGATGATTAAGATTTCTACTTTAGATTACAAGAGTCGGTATTTGCTGCCAGGTACAAACTATGTGTGGATAGTACTAAGAGAAAATCAATCAGATCTATATGTCACCTGAACTTTGGCCAAATCCATATTCTTTCACACAACAAAAAATAAAAGTTTTGTATGGTGATACCACTGAATGGCTGATAATAAGATAATTATTCTTACTATTATAAACCTGGGAAGACAGATTTGTTAATTTGCAGGGGTTTTATACAACCCAACGATTCAGGAACAAAGCCATGTGGATAAGCAATCAGGAGACTAAGGACCCCTGACTCTTGGTCCATTTACCTCAGACAGGATTATGCATACATTGTAGTTCTGTCCTTTTCCAATATTTCCTCTTTTTCTTATTTCATGCCTATGTCTATTGTTTTCTTGGCTAAAATTAATTTCATCTGAATCTTTTCATCTTGAATCCATTTAGATTATTTGTGCCAAAGGATTTACATATTGAAAAACTACAATGATTAACTAGTTTACCACTTATTCTTGAAGCCTTCCAGGTTCAAAAAATGCAACCAACACTTGATGGTAAAAATGAGGTTATCTATTGGGTCTCCCTGATAGCTCAGTTGGTAAAGAATCCACCTGCAATGCAGGAGATCTGGGTTCGATTCCTGGGTTGGAAAGATTCCCTAGAGAAGAGAAAGGCTACCCACTCCAGTATTCTGGCCATGTGTCCAAGGGGTTACAAAGAGTCAGACATAACTGAGCGACTTTCACTTTCATTAGCTTGAAAACTAGAATTTTTAACATTTAAATCATCCAATTTGGTAAACAAATTAACATTCCTTTCCATGATCCTATTTCAAAAAGTCTGATCTAGTTTATTGAGTTCATCATTTAGTTCAGACCTCGTTCATTCATTCATTCGATGAATATTTATCAAGATTCTTTTATATGGCTGACACTATTTTAAACATTGGGGATATACTTCTGTCTTCATAAGGTTTTATTATGATGGGAGTACAGACAATAGACAAATCTATTAAAAATATATGATATCCAGTAGTATTAAATGCTATGAAAAGAAAAGCAGTCAAAAGATGTTAAGAGTGATGGGGACTGAGGATCTTAATAGATATTTGTTTTTTTTGTTTTTTTTTGATATTTGTTGAATAAAACAACAAGTGCTCAATTTTTAATATCATTAGAGTGAGTTTAATTTTTTTCTCACCTTCCCTAGTGTGCTATGAATTAGTACATTGGAACAAACATGTAGCCCTGATGTTATACAGTTTTATTAATATAATTTTGTTTATTAATTTATTTATACACTCTCTCATTCCTGAAAAGATTCATGGTGGAGCTACTACGCAGTTCCACAAATTGCCCTGTCTCTTTACTACTGAAGAACTAGGTCTTTATGAAAAGAGAAGAGATACAAACTCATTTCCAAAATATTTCATTTTCTCTCAAGTTGATTTCCTTGACAATTTAAGTGTGTCAGTAAGTACTCAGAACCAAGATTTTCCAGGAAGAGCAAATGAAAAGGCTAAAAATCAATACAGGCAGCAACTATTTCTTATAATCCCAATTTTCATAGAAATTTAACTTTGTGATTTTGTTTCACAATGTGTCAATCTCAGAAGCATATCAAGATTGATCCTGCATTTAGCTTCGTGACTTTAAAATGTTCAGATTTCATATTCTTGTTGATATACAGTGAATATTAATAAGACATGGGAAAGTGGAGGCAGAATGAAGGGGGAAATTATTCAAAAATTGTGCAGTCACCTTCTACTTGTCCTCTTTGATAGGGTGGGAGAATTCTGAATCACACTAGACAAAGGCTAATCTAAAATTTGCAATGGAACATGCATAACTAATATCCCCTCCATAATCAATCTTGGTCCCTTAAAGTTCCTCTTGGCAGCCAGAATTTAGGGTGATGATGATGATGACAGGCAAACCCAAGCACTGTGAAAACTCAGTTCCTGGATAATCAAGTTTGGTCTGTACAAAATGTTAGCAATGTGAAATCTGGCACTCAGTGTCTATCTGTTGAAACATTTTAGAATAACTTTCTGAAAGTTTGACTAATTTTGACCACACCTGATATGCAACTATAGGAATTAAGACACACTTTGATTTGTGGTTCGTTTTGCCATTCTCAAAAGAGTAGCCATTAACAGTTTTTAAATGGCTGCGTATTCCATAATTTTTCATAGCTTGAGAAAAAATTTTATATGGAAATAATAGAAACAGCTTTCTGCTGGTAAAAGTAAGCCTATGGTTCACAGAGGCACTAATATTTAATAAATATTTTAACAACTATTTTATTTAATAATAAAATAGTTAAAATATATTTTTTATTTTTCAAATCACCTCTACTGGAAGTATTTATTAATTACATATGCAAAGAAAGTTTCATATGTTTTCATTTTTCTGTTCATTTCAAAGAAAAAAAACTTTATAAAATGTGAAATACATTTTCTCTCCCTTAATTTTAGCTCTGCTTTGCATTCATACTATGTTTATCTACAAAGTAATCCTTGCACCAGTAACAAAGTGAATGTACCAAGTGCACACAAAATATGTGTAATCAAATAACACAATTGGTGAAGATCAGAGGAAGGCTAAGTCCAAACCTGGAGAGACATGACTGTTTTGTAAATGATAAAATGTGACAGAGACGTGTCTTCTTATTCTTATTATTGCTACTAGTGACATCCCATCAATTGATTTCCCTTAAGGCTCACTCCATAATAGGTTAGGCCACAGCTTTTTGAGTTACCATGCAGCTTTCTTTTTATCAGTCACCTGATTTTCAGAACTGCCAGATGGACACATCTGTTCTCGGGTTTGACTAGAGTCTGATTCACCCAGGAAGAAGTAAATTCAAACAGACCAATGCCTACAGCTGCCAAAAGATCCGCCCCAGCTGACTATTTACATGCTAGCTCTTGTTCGTGTATAATAACCAGGATTCTCCTGCTCAGAGTCAAAGTTTGTGGATGAGACTGTGCCACTAGCTTTGTTAGGCAAAAATTAATACAGTCGGACTAAATAAATAATTCAGGCCATTCTGTCAAGCCAATTCACAAAGGAAGAGAATTGGGAAACCACACCCTTACCTCATTTGGTATCTCTAAATCATGTTCAATCATTTGTTCTCAGGTGTGATGGATAAGGAGGGTTTCCAGAAAAGTGGCTAAGGTGGTGGAAATCACACTACCGTGAGCACTATGAGAGTTTGAGTAAGCTGATTTGTGTGTGTGCGTGTAGAAGTATGGCACTGATATAACAGAAAACCTCTGACTGCATGGAGGTTTTGGAGAGGCCATTATTAGGTCATTCAGCATACCAAGGACAAAGCACTGATATACTGCATTAGCTTTAGAGTGTGTGTTTTCTGCCTTCTACAAATGACAAGCCACTGAGTGGGATCTCTGCACACCATCCTTGACTCAGGACCATCTTAGAACACAGGTCACCTGTGCCCTGTTATAACACCTCTATTACTTTAACAAGCAGAGTTGAGGTCTGGTTTCCCTGATTTGCCACAGAATTCTCAGGTCAAGTGTGAAGGCATATTACAGAGCACTCTCTGGCATATATTGTTAAAGCCCTCATTAAAGAACCTCCGAAAGTCTTCCACTGTGCAACTGGAAATACTTCCAAATCCTCTTATCCCCAACATAACAAATCCCATTGTTTATGAAATCTGATGTTTGGTAAATTTGATACTGACTGGCTTATAGGGAAGGAGTATCTTCCAAAACAACCCAAGAGAGTTCTTTAGGGAAAGAAAAGCAAATCATGAGAACCCCCTTCCGAGGTAAGAAGACAATTCTAGGATGTAGAGACACAACAGTGTTGCTAACCAATTACAGTTCTGTCTGGGTCAGGCGCTATCTGTAGCAGAAAGAGGCAAGATGGCAGATGCCCTGGGTTATTTTAATTAATTTAATCATGTGACTAATTGGTCTCTGCTGGGTTTCTGTGGTAACTGCTTCCTAAGTGCTGATGGGCAATTGTGTTAAATGTAGCTTGGAATCCGCACGTAGGGTCCAGGGCCTTGGAGAGCTCGCGAGGAGAGCCGTGCAGCTGCGCTCGGAAGGTGCCCCGCTGGGCCTCTGATTGTCTGACTGCAGAGCGCTTACAGCTGCAGCAGCCTCTGGAAACGACCTCCCTTTTCTAAAAGAGCACTGCTTACCTACCTTATGTGGGTGAGAACTCACTGCGGATACAGGAAAAGCAGCTGTGATCAAAGGAGGCTCAGGTTCGGCAGGGAGTTGGAAATTACATGGCGAAAGTGATCTGTTAATAAAGGGATACTGGAATGGGAGGGAGGGAAGGGAAACCCAGGCGACTCTTCTGGGCCTCATATGCAGCCCCAGAAGCGGCCATGTGTTATTCATAGCTGCCCAAATGATACTAAGAAGCCATCCTTTTAAATGCCTCCTGGGGTTTATCTCTTTTTTTTCCCTGCTCTTACAATGCCATCTCCTCCTTGTCACCAGGAAGGTGCGTGGGAGAACGGGTGGGTGCATGGCCAGTTTTAGAGCACAGTCTACTTTAGACAGATGGAAGGAAAATGACTTCCAAATTTTCTCATGAAGTGGGATATGTTTGTATTTGTGCAATGCATTCTAGCACCTGTGCAGAGAAAAAAATGTCATCACAGATTTCCCTCAGAAGGGGGTTAAAAAAAAACACAAAAATCTAACGGCAGCACAGAGCTGCTAGGTTTGACCAAGCCCTTCCACCTACAGTCCCAGGCAGGCTCTCAGAACTACAGTCTCTCTCTAGCCCACCCTCCTCCCGTGAAGAAAGAATGGTCAGTGGTTGGACCACTCCCGTGTCTGCAGAATGGCGGTATGAATGATGCTTTTCTCCAGAGTGGGAGTGGCAGACAGAAGCAGTGTGGCACTGCTCTCACCTAACAAACACCACCGTGACCCACAGAGGCCACTCTGTGTCACATGTGCTCCAGACTTCTGCAAAGGGGCAGCTCCGATGGACTCCGGCCCTGCTTTCCCTCCCCTAAATATGAAGGGACATCTTGGTAAATTAAACTAAATAGCCCTCATCTAAAATTTTCACATTGGAGATGAGCATTAAATGGGCTGACAGTTAAATGCCTTTAAAAGTAGCAAGGAGTTCGGTTAAGTATTACAAGGCATCTGACAGGACATCCAGGCATCAAGTGTTATTTAATCCAGTATTTTGCTAAGACTGATGGCTTCCCCACATCTGTTATGTTTCTGCAATGCAGATGGAAAAACCTGTCCATAACATCACCAGCTTTTGTGACTTTAATGACATCCGTTTTGAGAAGTATCTGTCTGCACCAAGTACTGGACAAATTGATGAAAAAAAGGTGCCATTTGATTCTCAAGGCCTATAGGAGGAGCATCATCTCTGTCACTCAGGCAGAAATTATTATTTTTTATTGTACTCTATTGTTAACTGCTCAGTCATGTCCAACTCTTTGTGGCCCCAGAGACTGTAGCCCGCCAGGCTCCTGTGTCCGTGGGCTTCTCCAGACAAGAATACTGGAGTGGGTCACCAATTCCTTTCTCCAAAGGATCTTCCCAATCCAGGGATCAAACTCAGGTCTACTGCATTGCAGGCAGATTCTTTACCATCTGAGCTACCGGGAAGTCCCATTGGACACTTATTCTAAAAATCTGTCTGGGGACTTCCAGCAGTAGCAGTCAACCTGCAGTCTGCTTGTATCGTCTCTCATGCTAACGGATTTACCTCTCACCTCCACCTGTTCCAAACCTCTATTCTAGGCTGCATAGGTCAGAAAACCTTTTGTCTTCTATCTCTGGTTTAAGGGAAGAACTCTAGCTTTTAGAACAGATGGGGAGCTGATTTCTCCCACCTCCTGTAATCCTTACTTAGAACTCTAAACCTGGAATCAAGGAATTTCAGAAAGTCCATGAAATTATCTGTAAAATCTGTGTGTATATTTATTCCCTAGAGAAAACATCCACTCTGATGCTTTCTTGAATTACTCAGGAAGGCCATGATTCAAACAAGAGGTTAAGAACCCCCGCCCCAGACAGGCTTCTATGTAGGTTTATGCCCCACTCCATCCTCACTCTGTGTCTAATCTAGCTGTGAGTACTGAATTATTTAAATGGGGAAAGCCTTCACTGTCATTTCTTCATCAACCTACTAAAAACTAGATTCAACCACTCTTTCCTTGACAGCCAAGTTGTCCTCCCAAACAATTCCCCCGGCATCGTCAGCCCTTGTGAGGAATGACCCTCATGTCATGATGAGCTGTGCAGCTCTGGCCTGGAACAGACTCACCCGACTGTGAGAAAACCAGGCCAAACATTGGATAGTCTGGTCATTTAACTCATCACCTTTGGCCCAAGACTCAGAACTACAGTGGAAGCTGTTTGGGAGGCTGCTCCTCTTCCTTCACACCTCTTCTCTGACCTCTCCTCTCTGTCCAATTTCCCTCCATCCCCCTGGCTTTCTTCACCAAGTCACCTCTACCTTCCTTTACTTCATTTTCACCTGATTCAAGAGCTTGGCATAGCATATTTTGAATGTGAGATGTGCTTTCCCTGATCAGAATATCCACTACTCTAAGTTCTTCATCAAGACAAATGCATATTTGAAAACAAATTATAAATGGGGCAGCCATAGGCCATTTTAAGGGATACATATGACAATTAAGACAGTCCACAATGAAAGTTTAGAATAGCTGATAGGAATACCTCAATCTAACCTAGTGAAATTGTAGCGTTAAGGTCAGGGAGAATCCAGTAGTGAGAACTTGAAGGGTCCCTATTGTGCCATAATGTGTGTGTGCATGCTCAAGTCATGTCCAACTCTGCAACCCCACGGCTCCTCTGTCAATGGGATTCTCCAGGCAAGCATACTGGACTGTTGCCACAGGCCAGTATGAGGTTGCCATTTCCTTCTCCAGGGGATCTTCCTGACACAGGGATCAAACCCACATTTCTTGCGTCGCCTGCGTTGGCAGGTGGATTCTTCACCAGCTGAGCTACCAGGGAAGTCCTTAATTACATTTAATACAAATCTATCTCTTCATCTATTTTCAAGCTGGGTTCTCAGTCCATTCATGAGATCCAACCAGCAACTTTTTAATGAGATAGAACAGAACAAAACAGACAATATCAGAGTACATCACATAGAAAATGAAGTATTGTTTCATGAAACTTTTGTTTCAGTTTTAAATAGATATGCCGTTTTGTGTATTCTAAAGCTTAAACCTTTTTTCACATTGTAACACTTCTAAAATCGTGATGCATCTTACAGTTGCTGTCAGCCAGGTTGCAGTTATGACATAATTGTGGGAAAACCTTCTGATGACACTTTCTGGTAAAATCAAGAAACTGCCAGCATCAAAGTGACTTAGATATATGAATATGGTATGAGCTTGTGTGTGTGTGTGTTTGATGGGGGGAGTGTATACTAAATTACAAAGTGAAATTTATTTCTCACCACAGGTTCATGGGAAATAAAAGCTTGAAAAATAGCACACTAAGCCCTTTCATAAAATTTATATGTGGACTTACTAATACTGATATTCTAATTAGAAGAGCGGTTTCCACTGCTCTTCAGACAACTGCCATTTCCACTCTCTGCCTGTGGTGACTTCTGCGACCTCACCCTACTCACAGTAACTAAGGTATCTGCCCTTCACTACTTGTGCGACCCCTTCTCTTTTCTCACCTGTACCAGCAGGATGCTGGAGAAGCTTTCTAACAACACTTTCATTTTGAACAGTCCAAGAAGTGTGCAGATACACATACAACTCTTTACATGTCTGTGCTTCCCTGCTTCCTTTTTCTCCTGTAGAAGAAGCTTCCCATAAAACTGAGACAGAATGATGTTAAGTATTCCTACAATGTCTGTAACGTTTTAAAAATGTTAAGACATAACGTGGGAAGGGCAGTAAGGGTTATACCATTGTGTTTTAACATGTGGCATGTGGAGCTCTCGTTCCTGACTCAAAGCCTTTTTTCCTGCCTCACCATCCTTAGCTTTGTTCCTGGCCATCCCATTTCTTGAATTTACACTTTGGTCTCCATCCTCACATGTGCTCATTCGTGCTGGCCCCTGGGCTGGAGGAGGCCCCATCTGGGCCCCAGTTCTTCTTACCCACATCTGTTTCAGCCCGCCTCATACCATATTATTTGTTTACGTGTCAGTCTCCCCTGTTCAACAATGAGAGCCTTGGAGGCAGAGACCTCTCCTTATTTACCTCTGTCTCCCCAGCTACACAGCACTGCCCAGTGCGCTGTGGATGAAGCATAAGTGGGTAAAGGAATAAAAGTGCTGCATGAGGTCAGTTTCCACGCAAGCACAGGCAAACACACACTCAAGCAGACATTCTTCTGAGCAGAAACCACGTCTCAGATTTCTGTGTTCCATGGCACCCAGCCCTGAGACAGGTCCAGCCTTGGAGAAGCTAACTGAGCTGCTGGTTCCTTCACTGGCCCCACAGACATGATCTGTACCCAAACCCCTGTGCTTCTCTCCAGCCTTTCACTTCCCCAACCGAGGCCAGTATTCTGGCCCAAGCCAAGAGCTCTGGGTCCCTCTGTTCCTAGTCTTGCTAGCAGCAGCCCCTGGGGAGGGGCTGAGTGACAGAGGGAGTTATTTCAGGACCCACAACCAAGATGGATGCTTCCTGTGCCTGGTGAGAGGAAGCTGGGCCTTCCAGGGGTAGGAGGGAGGAGCCCCATGAGTGCGGGGCAATGTAGGAATAAGTGAGGCCCATGTCCCCACTTCTCACACCCTGCACAAATGGTTTAAAGCAACAATGATTGGTAACTTCCAGGCCCTGGATGTCTCTGGAGAGCACAGGTGATGGAGGAAAACTGTAATAATCACTTTGATATAGGTTTATCTCCCTGCATACATTGGGAGAAAGAAATTGAGATCCACATCACCATTGTCAGCCCCAGACCAAGTATTCAGGTCCTGGAGAGTCAAATGTCTCCTCATCTAGAGTTGAATTTCATAGTTATAAAGAATTAAATTTCACTGATTTGGTAAGTGATAAATGGCTGCATTAGAAATGCAGAGGAAGTGAGCAAAACGGCTTGAATGAGGAGGCGACTCCTGCATGCAGGGAATGGAAATGTTAATATTGCCTCTGTTTACTTTGGTGCACTTTAATTTTCTTCTCTCATCACATTTAATACAAAACAATGCCCTAAATGAAACACAATAAGGCCTCTAAACTTTTCACCCAATTCTTCCCGAATTTCTATTTAATTCCGGCTGTCTTGATTTAAGCTTCAATAAATACAAATAATTTCTATGAGCTCCATCCCTGGCCTTGGGAGTACGCCTCTTCATAATTAATTCTCTGGCGTTTATCTGTTTTTAATTCACTTTTTGTGTGCTCAGTTGCTCAGTGGTGTCCGACTCTTTGCAGCCCCAAGGACTGTAGCCCACCAGGCTCCTCTGCCCATGTAATTTTCCAGGCCAGAATTCTGAAGTGGGGTGCCATTTCCTACTTGATGGGATCCTCCCGACCCAGGGATCGAACCTGTGTCTCTTGCGTCTTCTGCACTGGCAGGTGGATTCCTTACCACTCTTTAAGTCAATTTTAATACTCTGGAATTTGGGAAGCCAGTACTTTTTTTTTTACTTATTAAACAATTAAGGATATAGGAAAATGAAAATTACATCATTGGTACATGTTCTCTATGGTGCTAACAGGCTATAGGATTGGGAATTCTTTTTTTTTAAAATCAGTATTGACTTGCTAATCAGATTCGAAGTTTCACTAGATTTATAGCAGTGATGTCCACTGCCTTCACATTTGATTCACAAATTCCTCACACTCTGTATTCTCATTGGTACCATTTTAACCAGAAGTAAGAAGTCAAACTAAATCATGGACCTGGCATATGAGTCCACCTTGTCTCTCTTCCATCCAGCTGACATAGTCTAAATCACCCCTTCCCTGGAGCATGCCTCATCAGCTGTGCACTGCAACACAAAGGGGAAAATGTTTTCCCAACCCAGAAACTCATCAACTTGAACCCTGAAGCATGACATCAGAATACCTTACTGCAAGAGCAGAAGGAGCTCATGACTGCTATACACGATCATTAACAACCTGCTTGCATTTCCAGGGCTGCCTCGGTGGGTTAATATATGCACTATGTATTAAACCATCTGCCACGAAGTCTGACCCAGTCTTTCTCCATGGTGGCCAACTGCAAAGGTTACCTATGAGTGTTAAGAGGCATAGTACACTATCATTACATTTATCTGTACCAATTCTTTGGTTTTATTATTGGTTCTTTTGTCCTCAACAGAATATCTTTTCAGGCTTTTGTGTCCCATATTTGCATAGCCTAGAGTCTAATGAAAATATATTTAATCCTCTATGTCAACTCTTTTAAAGTTCAGCATTAGCCTTTTATAAAACTCAGGCTAAAGAAGAATGAACTTCACATTTCCTGTGAAGATGGGACAAAACTTGATTATCAGCATATAGTATTTTTGTGCACTTTAAAAACCTGTCTTTAACACAGCCAAAGATTGTTTTGTTTTGTTTTTAGTCTAGGCAAGGAGCACAACTGAGCTCCCTTCATACAAGACCAAGTTCCCCTCTCTGAAAATGCTGAGAGATAGCCCATATCAAGTAGTATGGAAACTGAAACTTCATTCCCTTATGCTAGCTGACAGGCTTCCCTGGTGGCTCAGAGGTAAAGAAACCGCCTGCAGTGCAGGCGATGCAGGTTCAACCCCTGACTGCGGAAGGTCCCCTAGAGAAGGGAATGGCAACCCACTCCAGTATTCTTGCCTGGGAAATGGACAGAGGAGCCTGGTGGGCTACAGTCCATGGGGTCACAAGAGTCAGATACAACTTAGCAACTAAACCACCACCACCTTCATGCTAGCTGACAGCTCAGTGAATGGAATTGCATCTGTTGTCAGGTTACTTTATCATATATTTGTAAAGCAGAGGTTAGCAGGGGGAGGGGGCAAGGGGGATAGAGATAGTTTGCAGATATTCCTCTGTGGTTTTTCAAATGAATGCAACTTAGAGAAAATAACAAACTTCTCCTTCCTAGACATCTACTCCCAAACAAGCAATCAGTATATTAAGTGACACTACTCCTAATATAAACCCCTGAGATGGAATGCTATTAATTTAACTGTACTCTGAGGAATATCATCCACTCCCTACCTAGGTTCTTAATCCAAGGCTAGGCTTTATTCCTTGCTTTTGGTTATTTATTTTCCTCAAGGGTCCCTTCAGAAGGAGTCAGCCAAACTCTAAGTGAATTACTTAGATTTTTGAAAATCCAAACTTACCTGACATTTTGCAAGGCTGTATTTGGTTGTGTGTGTGTGTGTGTGTGATCACTCACTCGTGTCCAGCTCTTTGTGACCCCATGGGCTGTAGCCAGCCAGGTTCCTCTGGGCATGGAATTCTCCAGGCAAGAATACTAGAATGGGTAGCCATTGCCTTCTCCAGGGCATCTTCCCCATCCAGGGATAGAACCAGAGACTCCCGCATTGAAGGCGGATTCTTTACCATCTGAGCAACCAGCGAAGCCCCTTGGTCCTTTTTAGTTAGGTTTATATTGAATGTTAATTCAAAACACAAGTACTATATTCTTTCCTCAGGGGAGGTTTCTCAAATGGTAACCCTACAAACTCTGTATTGTTCTGTGATTCTTCAGAGTCTGACTTCTCTCAAAATGATAACAGAGGATCAGCAACCTAAAATCTGGGGGCTTTCTGTGTATGCATATGTGTACGCCCCTGCACCGCACATGCAAGGAACACACTGGACAACTGCACCCTTAAGCACTCTGGGGTCCCCCAGAGAAGCTGGAGCCCCTCCCACTCAGTGATTTCCCACTTCTCAGGTATGCTTACAATTTTTAATAGCAACATCGTAATTTATTTCCTTCATGAGCTTCGGACCTTCTGCTTTACCGCACATGAGCTTCTCAAACTTGCCTCAGCTGATTTTTCTTGGAGATTCAAGTCACCATTTAAGGTGCATCAAATTCCCTATAAAAACTGCTCTGCAGGACAGAGAGGCCACACCCAACTCTCCACATACTACATCTTTCTCTCACACTGCTTTCTGATGTCCTAGGAGCACAGCTTCTAATACCCTAGGTACTTACACGCATTACATGTTTTTGCCATCTTTGGTTGCTTTTTGAAACGTCATCCATTTGCCCTCTCCATTTCTCACTGGTCTTTAACATGTCTTCTGAGTTTCCTGAGACAGATTTTTCACTTTTCTAAAGGATGCCTTTTTAGTACTAATAAAACTTTCATACTTGTCTGCTTAATCACGCCAGCTTTACTGTCCCTTTTTTACTTTTTTGTTTTTGGCTCAGAGGTATATGAACCATCTGTGCCTCGAAAACAGTTTGCTTAAATAGCCTCCAGGCAGATTTTATGGTTTTTAAGTTTTTTACTTTAACCTTCAGCCTGCTGTTAGCCATTTTCATCACAGTTTTAAAATCAGCCTCTTTTGGAGACGACTGTCACTATATGTAGTTTTCAGAAGTTACTGGAACTGAAAAGGGGGCCACTGACTCCAGCTGAACTGTGCTCGGTTTCCATTCACAGTCGCCTGAGGCAGGTGCAGGCAAGGTGGAGCTTGATAAGGGTCACCTTCTCCTCCTGGCATCCTGAAGAGTGATGGAGACCCCCCTGATTTAGAATAGCCATGTCCACATCACCCAGTAAGACCCCGGAACATTAAATCTGACTCACCTGCCTCCTTTTTAGTATTGCCACATGTCTATGGCTTGGTCATCCTGATCCTAGCCACTAAATGAAACATGAGGCTGAAACAAAGAATCCAGAGAAAGGGCGGGGATTCCTCACTTCCCGCCACACCACTGTGCCCTGAGAGTCGCCCTGTGTTGGCATGCCAGCAGACGTGCCGCTCTGTTTCCACTTTATCAACTTGTGTAGTCTGGGGAGCTGCGTGTCAATAAGCATTCCTCTTTGTTGGAATACATCATCACCCAAACTTCCTGTCTGCCCTCACATTAATGTTAATATTGCTCTATGTGCTGCGCTTAGTCGCTCGGTCATGTTCGACCCTGCGACCCCATGGACTGTAGCCTGCCAGGCACCTCTGTCCATGGGGATTCTCCAGGCAGGAAGACTGGAGTGGGTTGCTGTGCCCTCCTCCAGGGGAATCTTTCCCAACCCAGGGATCGAAACCAGGTCTCCTGCACTGCAGGTGGACTCTTTACCATCTGAGCCAGCAGGGAAGCCCAACATAGCTCTACAGTTTCTCTCTATAACAAACTCTTTCCACACTCAGTGTCATGGGTAGGGGGTGGGAAGGGGTTAGGTTTATTTCCAACCATATCTATCAGACAATAATGACACTATTGCTCTCTTTCAAATCAGCACATTTTTATCCAATCTTTTCTCTGTTGTCATTGCTGCTTTTCTGATATAGTTGATAACTAAAAACACTCGGGTTCTTAGTCTTATCCTTATTTTGATTATTATTTATTTACAAATTGCCTCTACCCACAGTGCCTCTACGCACTGTCAATATACTCCCTGAAATGAATTAGTACCAATGGGCGAACTCTATAGTTATGAGGCTGAGTGAAGGATCAGAGAAGGCAGAGGCCAGCAGGCAAGTCACGCATTTCTAAAGGTTGGTGGGATGAATAAACAAATGGATGAATGAACACACAAACAAATGGATAAATGAGATTACTGTCCTAGGGAATGTTTATTTGTTCAATTGTTCTCTTGCTTGTAGGTAAAATTCCATTCCTTCCAAAAAAACTTGAAATGAGCAAAGCAGCAGCAGCCTAGGGCCAGGATTGGAAATCATGCCGCTGTATTCTCAGCCCAGTGAGTTCTTCCTTTCCCGCTTCCCCTACTTAACACCCCTTCAGATCTCTCAGACTTCAGTGCAAGCACTGCTTTCTCAGAGAAGCTTCCAGATCTCCCGACTGATCAAATCTCCCTATGAGAGGCCCTCACAGCACTGCGCCCACACCGTCATAGCTCTTGCCACAGTGGTAATTTCACAACTGCATTCTTATTTAAACAAATCTCTGTCCCCCACTGGACTGTAAGCTTCATGAGGGCAGAAACTAGGGCTTTCATTTATTTTTTGGCCACTGTAGTTCCAATGACTAGCACAGTGTCTGGCACATGGTAGCTACTGAACAAATATTTGTTAGATTGATACATTAACTAATAACTGTGAAAGCTGAAGTCTCCAAGGTCTCTCTGCTCTTTTGCCCACCTGAACTTGTTTTCAGCCTCAGACTAAATCACAATTTATTTGGACACTCTCCCTTCCCTTCAGTTTAGCAGACTCAGTTTTCCGCCAGAGAGAGAGAAGTTTAAATGTATGGGCGAGCAGGCTATCTCTTGATGGGTAACAGCAGCCTCATCCATCACCATCTAGTCCCAGGCATCTGACTCCCCACATCCAGTATGGTCCATGGCCAGCATCTCCCAGGCCACTGCACTGATGAAGCCACACGCTGGGTTATCTGCTGTTCTAACTGCACCCTTGTTCCTTTGCCTAAATGAGTATAGATAACAGCTAACTACAGTCCCTTTGTCTTAGCTCTGTGTAATCTCGTGTTCTATAGAGTCCAAAAAGAATCAAGAGAGTCAGCACTTTGGTCCTGGCACTAAAACCAACATTCTAATTATCGGGTTTGTCAAAGCAGCTGGTCCTGGATAGACGAGGTAGTGCATCTAAGGGCCCTTTGATGAATGTTAACCACATTTTTATCTTTCAGTCCACACACGGGTTTCAGATTCCTTCCACATGACAAAAGTTGATGGGCACGACATGGTTGTCGTGTAAAGAATTCAACGTCATGAGATCACTTCTCCTTTTCTCTCATGGACATTTGCTGGTACATATCATCAGCCATCACACAGACCTCATCCCTCTTTAAAAAGTGTCCAGATTTTCATTCTGGTAGCTACCCTTCCCCCATGCAGCTTCCCATGGGCTTTAGAGGAAAATGAGCCCGACTCCATTGTCAGAAGGGAATCATCACTGGCTCAAGCTAATTCAAATATCCATTGCTCTGGTCACAGTCCCAAATTCAGGCCTAAGCATGTGACTTCAGCACAGACAATAAGTGTGAATTTCAACATTCTTGCTCAGAACACTAGGCCATACACATTCTGTCTTCTATTGGATGTGAACGAAGAGACGTCTAGCCCTGATTGCTGCTAGTAGCCATTCCATGGCCCTGAGGAGCTTGCCTTGGAATATGGTCAACACTCTATCCAGAAGAATATAGAAGTGGAAGAAATGAGACCATGATAAGACCATTGCTCTGCAGGATCAACCTATCCTGAAGTATACTCTAGCTCAGGACTCTACAGTTCCATCAGATAAAAGAAGCCTTTCATTGCTTAAATCAGTTTGAGTTGGGCCTTCTGCTACTTGCATTAAAAAATTCTAATACACCCTAAAAGTATGCAGTCACCAAATTCAGTCTACTCTTAAAATAAATGGGCTTCCCTGGTGGCTCAGATGGTAAAGAATCTGCCTGCAATGCAGAAGACTCAGGTTTGATCCCTGGGTTGGGAAGATCCCCTGGAGAAGGGAATGGCAACCCACTCCAGTATTCTTGCCTGGAGAATCCCATGGACAGAGGAGCCTGGCGGGCTACAGTCCATGGAGTCACAAAGAATCGGACACGATTGAGTGACTAACACACTTAAAATAAACTTTAAATAATTTGATCCAAAGATGGTCCCTTCAAAGTTTCCATCTCCTTTTCATCATGCTTCTTTGAGGGGTAGAGCATGAGAAGGCCTGCATATGTTGTATGTCTCCCAGGATAAGACTTGTATGTCCATATGACACTTGAGCTTGCCTCCTGAGGTCTTAACCTCCCCATTAGGTTGGGAGCAAGCCTTGTCAACCCCATAGAAAGAAAACTGCTGTGTCAGAACATTTAACCAACAACATCCATCCTTCATTCATTTCTTCCCACAGTGTGCCCAAAAAAAAGAACGAACGAAAAAGAAACCTAAATTGGTTCAACACACTTTTGCTACTGGGAAATGTTTCATAACTACGAATGAATAATTCAGTGAATACGATATTTTAAATTTTCTGTTGCCAGACACACCCAACTTTGATGGGAATGCTGTTGCCTTTCTTACTCTCAAAATCCCCTTTGCTTCCAGGATCTTAAATGTATTACTTCCTTGATATAGAAATCCAATCAACAACAAAAATCAGATGTCATGCATCCTATTCAACACCTTCCAATAGCTGCCATCCTAATTAGAATAAAATCCAAACTATTACCTCTCCAGCCTATATGATCTGGCCACAAACCACCTTGATCATTCAACTGCAGACACAATGGCCTTCTTGCTATCACTCAAAAATGCCAAAACTGTTCCTGCCTGACCGCTGCCTTTCACTCGCTCCCTCCCTGGAGCCCTCTGCAAAACATGTCACGTGACTACTCCACCACTTCATTTTGTCCCTACCCACATTTCACCTCCTCAGAGATAACTTTTGGGACCATCAGGTACAAAACAGTACCTCATCACTATCCATCCCCTCACCCTCCATTTTCTTCATAGCATATATCACTACCTGAAATTGTGTTCAATACATACATATTTTTAACTTGTATATTATCTATCTCCCTTCAAGAATGGACTGTAAGTCCCTTTAAGGCAGGGATTTTTCTCTTGTTCAATGATGTAGCCACTAAGCCTAAAATAGTACCCAGCACATTGTAGGAGCTCAATATTCTTTTCGTTTTATTTTCTAAGAATGAATGGATGAATAAGTAACAAGGCTTTTTTTCTTAAGCTTGGCCAAAAACAAACAAAAGAGCAGCACAGAGGCATTTGCCGCTGGTTGGACAAATCCCCCTTGTTTTTACCTTTTGCCCAGCTTTATCTCACCTACTCCTGGATCTCTGGATCTCTAAATCATTTGACATCAACAACTTAAATTGCTCCCACTTATGAAATAGGCAATCCTATGGATGATCACAGGAAGTGTCAGGGCCTTCAAAGGCTCTTATAGCAAAGAACTGGATGTGCAGTCACAGAACTGCTTGCCACATTATAAATAATATGCAACCTTTCTATCAAAACATAATACAAGATAACATATGATTTATTGGATCCATATAGAAATCACCAATTTATCTTGTGATATTCACCTGTGAAGAAGACTAGCAGTCTTTATACCTCAAAACTCCCATTACTCATTGATCCCCCCAAATATACTTATTGGGGTAGGAGCCTGCATTAAGAGAGCAGACTCTCTTAAATTCAGTTTCAGTTTTTGTGACAAAAATTGGATGCAAAATCTTTCATTTGTCATGAAATCTACTATCTCTGTGGGAAAAAAATAATCATTCCAAAGTTGTTTTCTCACAATCAAAAGTGATTAAATACTTTCAAATACCTTTCAACATATTTAAGAAGGAATTCTCCTACATGCATCCAAAACTTTCTCACAAATCAGTATGTTTCCAAAGCACATTTGGAAGTAAAAAATGCACATCTATTAACTATATTTTCTTCTATTAGAAGATAAGTTAAGCAGAAAATACATTAAATACATTAATATCTGAATTTATAATAGAAGAGGTTAACCCTTAATCATAGCAAACTAATGAGGAATATTTTACCTCAGAAGGATTAATCAGGGCTCTTAACACTGTGCAATTTGACATTTTGAGGACTTAATCAAGAATGAATTTTATTCACCTATTTACTTTTCATCACAGGGATGCCTTTCAAAGCCACCACATGTTAGAAATAAATATAATTCTTGAGCTTAATCATTCTGCCTTAAGAAAAATTTATTTTAAATAATATCTCATAGCTTTTTAAAATAGTTCTCACAGAAGTAGCCCTGCTACACTTATGTCATCTCCAGGCCAAATTCAGCTCAAACATTCAGAAAATATCAATACAGATGTGGTGAGCTCCAGAGCCTTGACCTGACTAACACTCTGTTAGCCAGGAGACCACAACACAAATTCCGGGAGGTTGTGATTATCAGACACTGGCTTCTATCTATGGCCATTGATTATCTCCATCTTTCTTAAAGACTACAGGAGTTTCATTTAACTAGAGTGCTCAGTAAATTGCAGCAGAGTTCAAGCATCTTTTATGGATTCATTAAACCATTGATCTGCCTTCCAGAGCTTGTAGTAGGGCCCTGCTCTGGCCCACAGCCTGTGTTTACAGAGAATACAACAGACTGGCATTTGTAACCTCCAAGGGCAGCCTGTCAGGAGACATTAGACTTTACTGTGTGCATGGCCACCCTAAGAGTGGATAGCAACCTAGGGAATTTCCCATTCTCAGTCTGAGCTGCTGGGGCAGAAATTAAGTGGCCCTCTGCTGCAAGATTTTCTTCACTCCATCCTAATCTGTGAGAATAAGAACAAAGAGCAGAGAGCCCAAGGAACAAAGAATTGCACGTGCCTTGCCCAGTTCACACTTTTGCTTATGTGTACAAAAGCTATCCAGAGGTACTGAGATGGGAGAGAAATAAAAATAACCACGGGTGTGCCTATCGTTTGCATCTCCTGCATATGGCCCTCTTGGGCGTACTAGGTTTTATGACCAGACATTGCAAAAGTGTATGAGAGAAATTCTGGACTCAAACTACTATCTTAAAATATCTCAAAGCAAGCCACCTGGCCTGTCTTATGCATGCACTTATTTAGACAGTTAACATTTTTAACGAAGCATTTGAATTTACAGAGCATAACTACAATCCTAGGAAAATGCACAATCATCTCTCTTGGTTTCTCCAGACAGTGCACTAAGCACTCTTAGAAACTTCTCCCCCACCTAGTCATTACTAGTATGGTTGCATGACACCTTCCTTTTAAAATCAGCACAAAGAGTAACTCTGAGCTGCATGGAGCTGACGACTGGAGAAGGACATGAAAATGAGCCATTAGATATTTCTTCAAAAGCTCATTTTTCAGATAAACCTAAACACTGTTAGCAGCAAGGTGAGAAAGTTGACGATGCGAGTGACTGGATCAATAAGGAGAACGCAGGTCCCAAATAACTAAACCCCTTCCTAATCATTTGTTTCCCTGAACTGCCCACTAACCAAACAGACACCGGACAAGGAACTCAGAGCACAAACATTCATCACTCGGCAGCCGCAGCCACCGGAGCACAATGCAGCTGATGCAATCTGACACTGTGGTAAAAGGGAGTGTGCCTTTGAGATGGATTGGATAATTACCGGCGGTTCAGATGAGAAAAACTTGATTTAAGTGTAAAGCATTAGCTATCACCAGAAGGATGGCCAGAGGCTGACTGTCTGAAAATTAACATTCAAGCATCTATGTCAGTAACCCTGTGTATCGCTCTCTGGGTGACGGGATTTGAATCTATGGAAAGTAGTCCCTCTTCCTTCTGCTCATTGAAAAGAAACATTGAATAAAGTATTGGTGCTTGAAGCTATTTGGAGTTTTAATCATCTCTTCATATTTAATATAAAATATCTAATATTATTCAGAAGCTGACATCTATTTTGGGTAATAGTTTAAAATTATTTCTGTTTCCCCACAATATCCCAACATGTAGCCCATTCAAAACTATGGGACATGGTTGCTATTCCTTTCCTTCAGTACATGGTTGTGATCCCTTTTTCTTTTGCTTGCCCCATTCTTTTTGTCTTCTGGGGGTCCCTTAGACCAGTGTTTCTCAAGTAGTGTTCAAGTGTTCTGATAAACTCAAGATCGCATGCCTCTCCCCGAAGCTTCTGACTGATGGCTTCCTAGGGCACTGGCTCCTACCTGGCCTGCAGAAGCTCTGCCCTCAGACTCTTTCTTCCTCTCCTCAAGGGTCCAGGCATCACTTTAATCTGATTTACTTCTTATTTCTCTGGCCAGAATTCTCTTGCTCTACCCCAACCCTGAATGTGTATCAAACGACTAACACAGTTCCTCTCCTCTGCTGGTGTTATTTTTCACAGGTTCTTATTTGCAGAATTTCATCAATATTCCATCCCATATTTCAAAATACTAGAGATCAAGAAAACAGGTGGGTTTGTTATTCTTTCTCCCAAAGCTTCCTGAGGACACTTTTGTTTGCTGTAACTGAAAAGGAACTAACTCAGCCTCTGGCCTGTGGGTTAAAGTCCTGGGAGGCAACGGCCACTCTATAGGCAGGCGGTGCGCAGGCTTGCAGCACAGTTCGAAGACAATGCAGAACCAAAGCAGATATTCTCCAGGCAAGAGTACAGGTATATAGTCATAGAGTCTCAACCCCATAAAAACATTGGCACCAAAAAAAAAACGGCACTTCATAGAAAAACTGTGAATCTACAGGAAGAAATCTGGTGCTCCCTAAGAATTCTCGTCAGTCAAGAATATTTGCAAACAACTGGCAAAAGCAAGTCCATGGCCTAAGCTTCAGGCAACTGGGACATTAATTACAGGTAATTTAATGTCCTTCCCTAAACCTTCATGAATGATAGCCATTTTGCAAATTAAATCTTGCAGGTGTTTAAATGAAAAAAAGTAGACAGGTTAATCACTAGATTAACAAGGCAATTGTTACACATTTCTTCTGCACTACTAGGTTCTATAGTGAGGTCTGAAACTGCGAATCTTCCCCAGGATATATTCAAGTTTAATAAACAGCCCAACAGTCTAAACAAAACGTAACTCCAAATACTATGATGATACATGCTGTGTATCCAGCGATACAGCTTGAAAGTAAAGGAAATGCTTATTATACAATATTCTCCTCATTGAATATTTGTTATTATTACCATAATTGTTATGAAGATCTTATTGATATCATCTGCAAATGTTGTTTCTGTCTATATAACCTTTTTATTTTTAATTCATCTTTATCTCTTATCTACATAGATATTTTCTCACTATAGTCTGGGGAAGAACAGCAATGTTGTGATACTGAAGATGTATTTCCATCTATTCTTACCTGAAGTTACAGAAAAATTAGAACAAAGAAGCAAAACTTTGGGGCTATTAGGAATTTGTGCCTATTACTAAAGTATCAGTGAGACCACTATAAATTTGGTATCTGAACAAGGAAAGAAAACCTTTACATTGCCTGTGTTAGCCGTTTGTCTTGAATTTTGATTTCTTGCTTGATTTGTAGACATCAGTTTAGACAACAGGATATTTCCCATGCAGAAGGAAAAAGATCAAACACAGGATATTTGGAAATGACTACTATTTGTGGTCTTGTTTGTTACTCTTGTTTTAAGTGGGATAATGGTTACAAGGCATCACTCCCTTAAGAAAGAATATTTTTAAGTGTCTGTTATTGTGCAAAGTAAAACTGGTATTAGTTGGACTAAACACTTCAGCATCTCTTACAAAACCACTAAGGAGTCTGCAACTTTCCAACTCCTAGGCAAAACACTAGGCTAGAAATGTTCTCAAGTTCTTCTCTACTTGTGGCCTCAAGAAGGGACTGGGAAAAGCATGAGCTATTAGTTCCCTGAAAAGTCTGCAGTGCATCAAGTAATGAGATCGACATCCCATTGTTTGGCTGATGCCCACAGACTACAAAAGTATTTGTCTTACCCATTATTTCAAACACTTTGGAGTCAGCAGTCGAGCCTGTTGGGGATAAGGATTCTATGAAATATGATTATGAATCAACACCATACACTTCTTAGAGCCAACATCCTGAAATGTGTAAGCGGGTAGTTGGGCTCCTTAAATGAATACAGCTGTGACTCACAGTTCTAGCAGAAGCATTCCGAAGAAAGCCTACATACTTACAGCAATCCAAATTACTCTTCAAATTGAATTTTAAATTGGTTTAAAATTATAACCTATATGCCACAAAGGGTTAACTTGGCTTCCTTCCATCCCCCCCCTTACTTCACAGCACCAGGGTTTGGAAGAGAGGGATGTGTCATTCTTAACCTATTCCATCAAACAAACACAGAGACCCCAGGAGAAAGAAGGTTTGAGAAGTAAATGAAATTTAAAGAGCCAATTTTCAGCGGGCCTTCATTCTGAGAGTTGGGCTATTTTTGTCCTTGTTTTTTAGCAGAAAATCAGTTCCTGCCTTTATACCTAAGCATTTGTGAAGAGGATGGCAGGGGAAGCACAGGCACAGCTGTCCAATTTACATTCACAAATGCAGGTGTTGCTCAGACACAAAACAGAGGTCAGCTGAATACTGCTCCTAATTAGCTACCTTTTCTACCAGGATTTTTCTTTGTAAAGTTATGCATGCAATTTGGGTTCAACTTAGAGACCATTTTTAGATCCCAGCATGCTATCTACCAAGAAGCAGGCTGTCATTATAAAGCATAATTTACAACATAGTTAATTTTACATGTTTTTTTAGATTCTACATTATACCTAAGGCAAAATTCTGTTCTGCATACACATTATTCACTCAGTTTTCCATCCACTTCCCAGTATTTAAAAGTGTAGAATTTAGCCAGAAAATCTTTTATGTAGGAATGGGAGGAATTCTGCCCTCTAAGATTAAGCAGTCCACAATTTTAATAATGAGGACTAAAGACTTTGTTAAATGATACAAGAACAGAAGTAGCTATTTGCTATTGTCTTCAGTGAGGAACACCCTGGGGCTTAGTACAGCAGTTCTTAGAAATGGCAGGATGGAGACTGGTATCTAATACAATCCATTAGGAAACCCAAGCCCTAAATGAAATGACCACAAAATCCTATCAGTTAACAGAAATGCAGCAGCTGTACATGTTTATTGTAATACAATAGGATATTGTTGCAGAGATAACACTCTTGAAATTAAAAAAAAAAAAAAGAATCCAGCAAGCAATGTGACCAGTTTATTTCTCTATCTGAAAAATGAGACCGTCTAGTGCGGCAGAGGTTTGGAATACATAAATAAGCATGAAGATTGCAGAGAAGACAGGTATTGTATGTACACTAATGGGCTGGGGGGGGTCAGCCCTCAAAGTCACTGGCTAAACTTCAAGTCACTGCCGCTCCCAGGTTTTACAGGATATTCAAAGAACTACCCCAATAACTACTTGCAGGAAGTGAAAAATCTTTCTCCCTTTGCTGATTTTACCTACTAAGTATTCCAAATACTCTTATCTTGGCTCCTAGTTATCCATTTTTCAAAACTGTATGCTATGGAATTTTAAATTCAGTTTGACCTTAAACTTTATAATTATAAATATGTATATGCTGTATATATGACATGTATTATACATATATATTTTATGGACTTTTTTTTTTTCATATTGAATCAGATGCCTTTTATCAAAGGCTTAAAAAGTTGGATCACTGTGCAAAGTGTAACATGTATTACCAGGATTGTGACAAATTTATCTTGCTTGATTTTATTCACTACAGGCAGTCCATCAAGATTCAGACCCATAACACTTTGGAATCATAGAAAGGCAAAACCCCTGTTCTATAGCCATCTTCTGGGATGGAATGCAAAGTATTTTGTTGTGGTAAGTACGGCTTTGAAGAGGAAAGCTCTGGGCCCACTCTTGTGATTGTTACCCCAGTGCTCAGCATTCAAAACGGGAGCCCCAGGGTCTCAGAGATCATTTTAATCCCCAAATATTAAAACAAAACGTGTCTCCCATGCGTTGTTCCAACCACCCTCCTCTAAAGCCTCACCAGCTCCTCCCGTGAGGCCCCTCCCAAGGGAAAGTGAACTGTTGACTGTCCCAAAAGAATTCCAATTTCCTTACTTGTCTCCCTGTTCCAGTGAAGATTATGAGACTAATTCTTAGAGACTGCTACTAAAATTCCACCTCGCTGAATTCTGCAGCCTAATTCTTTTGGCATTATGTTTTTTGGCTGAATGATGTGACCCAAATTTGAAGGAGATAATTTGCTGCAACAGTGCTTCTTGCAATGCAGTGAGCCCCAAATTAGCATTTCAGGATTGCAAATATCAGACTTAAAAAAAAAACAGTAACTGTTTGCTTCAAAGAAGGACAGATTTTGATATTGTATAATGGAAATGGTTAGCAAAATGTGGACGATTTTATGAATTAAGGAAGATTTGCAGATCAATGGAAAATCATCAAGAACTAGCAATTGACTTCAATTATTAGTGGCAGAATGCAATAGCGGTTCTTAAAAGATTAGGAAATTAACTGAGTGTGTATGTTGATTGTACAAACATCATGCATTCCATTTCCCATCAATGGTGGCTAACGCTATTCTAAAAGGACATTTTCAGATCTGAGATGTCTTAAGACAAAACAAAAAAAGAAACCATAACCATGGCTGTTCCTGTGTTCACCCACCATGCTTCTCACAAACACTTCGCTGTGTGAGCAAGGTTGGTTCATATATTCATTATTTCATCTTCTCTCAATATCAATCAATTTTAATGTAAGGTGTCAAGAAAAACTTGACTTTTTCCTGATTAGAATTTGTGGGTCGGATTTTGGAAAGAGCCAGAGCAACATTCGCCTTGCAAACAAGTATAAAGCTGAGCGGACTAAAAGCTTTCTGGCCATTGCTTCTGTGGCTAGTTTTTCAGCCTTGATAGGAAATTCCTACCACTTCTCTTTCATAGACCCTCCTCTAGTACCCCACTGCCAGAGAGACACTGTACCGGCTGCGACCACTGTGTCTTTATCAGATTCATTCACCCTCTCAGAATTCAAACACCAAGACAAGAGAAATTGAAGGACAGGTTACACATTAGAGAGGGGCTCCTTAATCCAGAAGGTTAAGTATGACAGAGAAAAAGAGCAGACAAAACAGAAAGAATCAAAGTACGGGGTGCGCAGTGATTTCAGCTAGAAGCTAAGAGGCGCATGCGCACAGGGCGGTGAGGCCTGCATGGGCCGCCTCTCTCTACGGTGCTCTTACCTTATTTCTCTTGAAGTAGGCTCGTCGGCAGGCGGCAAAGCACTTCTCGCTGCAGAAGCTTTTCACCTCACTTCCCATACTCAGGGAATAGCGCTTGATTCCCACTTTCTGGCACCAGGCACACATTATTTGTACATTTGACACATCATCTTCTATAATAAAAGTATAAGAAAAATGTTCATATCAGAAGCAAACATCCCTTCAAACTTAGACACACCCTGAACCTCAGAGAATTACTTGAGGTCTGATCTTAATTTCAGTACCTCACCACTTTCTGACCTAGGAAAATAGCCAGCTCTTGGTGGAAAGACTTAGTGCTTTTCTCTCTCGTTTTTCTTTCTTTTTTTTTGGTTGGCTCCTATGTTTCCAAAAGACATCATTTATTTAAAAACCAAAGTATGACTGCAGAGCCATGAGGGTTCCCAGGGCTTCTTACCCTGGTACAAATGCTTATTCTGCCTGGTTAAACCAGGCTCTGTACTAATGAAGCTTGGAAAGTGACTGCTTTCTTCAAGGGTACTGCTGACAGCCTACAAAATCCATATTGAGTGGGCTGCCCAGCGCTAACCGATAAAAGTGATGTCCCCATGTGAATTGGGACAGTCAGGAGCCAGGCTCAATCTTTCTGTGTTCCCAATTACTGTTACATGAAAGGGGGTGTTTGTTGACTCTTGCAATATAACGATTTCCGGGTGATAGGGTCAGTCAAAGAAAGGAAAGGTGTGAGTGGCCAGGTTCTCCGGAAGGAAGGCAGTATCCCAGCTCACTGAGCAGTCTGCTATGATTCAGCCTTCCCTAACCGCCATCCTTGGGGAGGCGCAGGACTGATTCAAATTCCCCTCCAGGTGATGTGGTTCATGGTCCTTGGATGGAGGAATGGTAATGGGGGGTGTCAGCCATGAGGCCTGAGGTCACTCAGCTGCCCAGATCATTCTCAGCCAGACTGGTGGTCCTAGTAGCTTCGGTAGCACCTGGTACCCATGTCGTGGGAACACTTAGAATAATGTTAGGTGGTAGACAGATATTTTCAATATTTAAACTACTGTATTTCTTGTCCTTTGTAAGAGAAAAAAAAAATTTAACTAGCACAACAAGCCCAGAATATCACAAATATTATTGCTTAAGACAAACAAAGGCTTTTAAAGTGAGTCAGTTCATAAAAAATATTGAGTAAATCATAGTGCAGGTGGTAAGATGCTGTAACAAAATGTGATGGTGATATTCAAATGACTGGAGTCAGGGAAACACTGGGGTATTTACACAGAAAATAGACGATTTCTTAGTGGAAATCTAAGAAATATTTCCTTGCTACCTCCTAGGGGGCTCTCACTGTATCTTACGTTTCCATGGTCATCCCAATTGACCGTGTGTGTGTGTGTGTGTGTGTGTGTGTGTGTGCGCGCGCGCGCGTGCGTGCGTGTGTGTGTGTGTGTGTGTGTGTGTGTATGACTGATTGCCTACCTCTTCCTCCTTTATGGATTTTTTTTTGTACTAACCCAAACTCATGCTCCAGACATGGGTGGCAATCATAAAATCCCCAAAAAGCTCTGGTATAGTGTTGTCTGATTTCCGAATAAAATGCCCCAAAGACTAATTGCTAAGCAAGGCCTGGTTCATGAGTTGTTGACATATTCATGGTTCATAGAGCCTGTCATGCAATCATTCCATTTCCAGGGGAAAAGATTTGGTTTGAGGCAGTACGGTCATCAGCCTGCAAAATTAGAAGCAAACTAATTTGTAGTGCAGTGATATGGCTTTTTCCCCCACCAAGTGTCATCATTCAAAACTCTGTGTAGCATTTTGTTTACCTTAATGGAATAAGTATTGTCATTTTAATGATCATTTTTATTTCACAAATTACATGTTGTAATTGATTGTTAATTACCAAATGAGACACCATAAAAAAAGAACCTCTGATGTTAATCAAACATTTTTGATAAAATAACTTCCTTTAAATGGAGTCATAACATGAATTCAAATGTCATGCAATGACTGTATTTAATAATGTATTCTATTCAAAGCAAGATTTATTTATATTTTGTATGATTACTAATATGGCACCTGTCTACAGATGTTTTACATGGTAGGAAAAATTAACGAGACTCTGTAATTTACCTTAGAGTATGGTGGAGTTTTTAAAATTAGATTAGAAAGAGTATATGTAGAAAATAATCATCTATCATTACTAAACTAACTAGCACTAATCGTTTCTATTTTTCCAGTTAGCTACTTTAAAATCTTAAATTCCTGAAAAAAAGATGATACAGCAGAATTCTCACAAATGATCCGTTGGCAAAAAGCTTGATTCTGGTGAAATCTGTAAGGAAAAAAAGATTTTACGGGGGAAATTATTTGGCCTCAAAGTTCAACGAGGAGACCCCACTTCCCCAGAAGCCACTTTAGAACATGCATTAGGTTTCCATTTGCAGTTTCTTCCTTTAAATAGTCTGATTTGGAGGGATGTGGGGGTAGTAAGCGTTTTAGTCCTAGATCTTTAACTATCATAGACTAAAAGCTAGATGACAGAGGGTAAAGAGCAAAGCTATAAGAAGGCTGGGCAGCTGGCCTGAATCCTGGCCTGACCTGAAGGAATGATGCCCAGGGCAAAAAGGCTACTCACAGGTCTGTCTCATATTTTACTCCATCATCACCACCAGTCCTACTTGTCTTTTTTAAAGGAGAGGCAAGGATAGTCTTTTACAATAGAGCTAACAAATAAAAAGTATAATTTTAAAGCAGATTATTTTTATAAATAATTTGTACTACAAAGTAACGATATGAGAAAATGAGACAAAAGAAATTGTGCACTTTTGTATCTGGCAGCTGGAAAACTCTTAGAATGGTACTTAGCATCTGTCTTGTTAAATAATTCAGTATTCTCTTCCGTTTTTCATAAAATTGTGTTTCATAAAGGCAAACCCTTTGGAAAACTGCCATCAGATATCTCCTCTTCTGTCACCAAACTGTTATCAACAGCTAATGCTCCAAAGAAGAGTCAGATAAAGGGATTATTCCAAAAGTTCAAGAAAACATTTTCAGATATCTCAGACGTTCTAGTCTTAATAAAAGTCATTTTTATTAATATATTTAAGAAATAAGAAAGAACTTTGGTTATTAAAATTAATATTGTCAGCTAAAACTTAGCTGAAAATTCTGCCACCACACATGAGATGGTACCCCATCTTAAACAGCATGTCTGTACCCCTAGTAAATGAGCTTTTCTTAAGTGCTTAAAGCCAAAATACATGCATGCATGCTAAGTTGCTTCAGTCATGTTTGATTCTTTGTGACCCCGTGGATTGTAGCCCACCAGACACCTCTGACCATGGGATTCTCCAGGCAAGAATATTGGAGAGGGTTGCCATGCCCTCCTCTAGGGGATCTTCCCGACCCAGGGATTGAACCCAGGTCTCCTGAGTCTCCTGCATTGGCAGGTGGGTTCTTTACCACTAGCATCACCTGGGAAACACTAAAGCCAAAAGAATTGGTTCATTTTAACAAGCACATCTTTTTCTAAAAATCTGAAACCCAGGAATTGTGTGCATGCTTTACACTGGCAAAAACAAAAGGCCCCAGCCCTTTAGTTTTTTGAACCTTATCTGCTTTAAAATATTTTAATTAAAAAAATTTTTCTTTAAACTAGGAAAATCTGATCTCTTATATGTAGGCTAAAATCTGGGCCATTAGAGACAAGATTACCTCAAAGAAAATTCTTGTAACAGATTTTTCCTTACAGACATTATTAGCCTGTGTATTTTTCATAATGAACAATGCAGCAACAGATGCAAAATGCTTACAGCTTTAAATCACATTCCCATAGTGAATAGTTTATATAACATGATAAATCCTTCAAATGATAATATCATATAAATATGCATCAGTCAAAATAGGCATGTTTCAATTAATCATGAAAAATTTGTACCACCTCTTTAGGATTTAATTAAGCAAAATGTTTAGGGCACATTCTTTCCAATCTAATGTTCAAAGAGCTATAGAACATTATTCTACTCTAAATACCAGAAGGAGAAATCTAAATTAATTACTCTGAGATAAAATCAAAATTGTATTTATTTATCACAAGGCAGAGAAGTATGAAGTCAAGCATTTCTGGAATGCCTTGCTGAAGTTGAAAAATTGCTTATTTGGGGACTTAAAAATAAGGCCTTGGTCAATGCCATTCTAGAGGCATTTAAATTGGTTATGAACATGCATACTAGCTTACCTGACCAGAGCACAAAGCAAATCAGGAGGGCCGTAATGGACCCCAAGTGATTCACCACCCTTTTGTAACTTTCATGGGAATCTAAGACTGAGAAAACAAATCTAAAAGTATCTGCTGGTGCTGTTTCTCTCCTCCAACAGTTCCTAGAATGCATATGTCCAGATAATCATTTCAAGACTTGAATTATGTTTGCAACAAGCTGGAAGACAGCTTGAAGTGATTCGTATGTGTTTTCCACACTATGAAATGAAAGCACAGGTAACATTCAAACTATTTGTTGGAGAAGTTACACTTAAGAACAGAATAAATACATGGCCTGGAAAGCAGGCGAGAAACTAAGATTAAAGTTTGCTTTCTTTGAAGCTCTTCTTGGAATAACTGAATTTCAAAAACCTTAAGACAGTCTAATTTAAAAGTCTCTAGAGTCCTATAGAAGCTCCTGTACAATTCCTTGTGTTCTAGAAATAAAAATAAGGGAGACTAGGAGAAAATCTGGACCACTGAACCAAAAGGGAGATAATTATGGCTAGTAATTATTTCATATTTAATAGGTGCCAGGCACAGTGCAAAGTTCTTTAAATCCATCAGTTAATCTTAATCACAGCTACCACCCCCCAGGCAGGTAGGTACCAACAGTATCCCCATTATGCAGATGTGGAAAGTGAGGTTTAGAAGCCAAGTAATTTGCTCCAAATCATACAGTCAGTACATACCAAAGCCAAGATGAAAACCGGGGCATCTGACTCCAGGGCCCAAGCTCTTGATTACTACACCTTAGAGACCACAGTCTTTCTAAATGGGTGAGATTATACACCATCCACACAGACATCCCTCCAAGAAAAAGACTAAAAGCTGTCACAGATTCTGCTACTTGCACAGCACACTGCTCCATAACACACTAATAGACAAAATGGAATCAGAAAGGTCAAAATGTCTTTGAGGAGACAGCTGAAGTGTTACTCAATCAATATTTGTTGGTCGATTTTTTAAAGAAACAAGTTAAAGGCCCACAGTGCAAGCCTATGCTTCTTTATGACTATGAGACATGGATTTGCTGCAAACATTCTGTCTGCACCCTCAAGGGCCACTTTAACATTAAATGATGAGACAGAACCAATATACCTGGGTCTCAGGAAGCAGTCATTCTACTCACAGCTTTTTGTTTTGTAAGGATGGGGATCAGGAGCAGGACGTGGATAAGACTGACTTTCCATGTGAGTGAAGTAGGGAACCACTTATATATGTGTAACTTTGAAGATTCCAATAAGAATATTCTAGCTTCAAAAATTATCCTCACCTACTCACAGAAATCCAATTCTACCATTATGGAGTAATTTTCTGGGCTAAATATTTCTTCCATTCCATTAAAACAAATTCCCTGAGAACAGTAAGGCTCAATACATATTTGTCTGTAATGATTTATGCTTTAAAATGAGTGATTCTTTCGGAAGAACAAGTTTTCACAGAGTGGAGAGAAGGGCTAAGAACAGAGCTCCATGAGAAAAAAGGAGGGCAGAGATGGGAGAAGCTAAGGGCACAAGAAGCCTCTGCTCACTACTTGGCTAATGTTTAGCCCTGGGCATATAGGTAGAGCTAGCTGAGGACCAGCAAGTGAAGGCAGACTGGCCAAAAGCCTGCTGTCTGATCATACTGCAGCATAATGTCGAATATTTTCAGAATGACTGTTAGATGTGAATTTAAAGCACAGGAGAAGCTGAAGGAGGTGGGAAGAATGGCATATAGCTAGGGATCTCCAGAAAAGAAAAGCAACAGGCAGATCCACTTATTACAGCTCAAGGGGGGGCCGGTTTTTAAGCAAATGAGGTAACAGATACCTACTCTTTTGCAAACTTAAGTCGCTATTATTTGAAAGACAGTATGATAAAGTGTGGAGAGAGGGAGACCGAGAACACAGGTGAAAATACCATTACTGCCCCTTCCAGCTGTGTGACGTGGGCAAGTCACTCAAGGAATAGTAATGCCCACCTTAACTCTAGCTGTGGTGAGGATCAAATGAGAGAAAGTAGGCACATTCCTCATGTAAATGAGACTTCCTTAAAATTACTGGCAATTAGAGCCATAAGCTGGAGAATCCCATGGGCAGAGGAGCCTGGTGGGCTACAGTCCATGCGGTTGCAGGGAGTTGGACACGACTGAGCGACTAAGCACAGCACAGCACAGAGCCATAAGGAAAGGGTAGGTGACAGCTGTATGCAGTCTGGGAGGCCCAATGAGTAGGTACCAGCCCCTTCAATCACATCCCTCCCACCCAGTGGATGATATCTATAGACCTGATATCTGAATACAAAGAACAACCCAGTGATTGGTTAAATTTCATTAACTCAGACTATTTAAGAATAAAGCCATTAGATTTAATAAAAGCTTCACTTACACTTATTCTTTTAAAAAATTAGTTAAATTAATAGTTGACAAGGTGTTGCCAAATATGTCACTGTACTGCTAGATATTCTGTAATTAATAGATGGGAATTATTTGTAATTATTACATCAACTATCCATACATGGGTGGATCTTTCTACACACTTGAGCAGTTTGCTCTTTTAAAAAGTATATAGTAACAACTGAAAATGTCTGCCACCTTGGTAACTGAACTATCAAAAATTGCCAAAGAATAGAGTCTGAATTAATAAAATTTTATTGCACTTAATTCTCATTAAAAGGAGAGATGCAATTAAATGATAGTGGTTCCATACAATTATGATTTTTTTATAGTACCTAAAATAACCCCCATTTTTCTTTTGGAAGTAGAATTATCTGAAGTGATTTCAAGATTTAAAATAGTCCACATTCCTTCAAATAGGGTAGCTGTTGTTTAGTCGCTAAGTAGTGTCCAACTCTTTTGCAACCCCATGATCTTGTAGATTGCCAGGCTCCTCTGTCCATGGGATTCCCAGGCAGGAATACTGGAGTGGGTTGCCATTTCCTTCTCCAGGAGATCTTCCCAACCCTGGGATCGAATCTGTGTCTTCTGCATTGGAAGATGGTTTCTTTACCACTGAGTCACCTGGGAAGCCCAAATATAGTACTTCAAAATAAAATCTAAATTGCTATACATAAACTAAAATTTGGTTCCAGTATATAAAAGGAAGAGCTTTTCTGGTGTGGAAGGGCTTTTCTGGACTGCTGTGGTACAGTCCATAGGGTCACAAAGAGCTGGACACAACTAAAGCAACTTAGCACACACACATATAAAAGGAATGAGCATATTATACAAATTATATAATATGTATACAAAGCATTATATACATATTATACAGAATGACAGGGAAAAGATGGAATCATAGAAGCATATATGATAACATATATAAATAGCTAGCCAATGGGAATTTGCCGTATGACTCAGGGAACTCTGATTGGGGCTCTGTAATAACCTAGAGGGTTAGGAACAGGTAGGAGGTAGGAGGGAGATTCAAGAGGGAAGGGACATATGTACACCTATGGTTAATTCATGTTGATGTATGACAGAAATCAAACCAATATTGTAAAGCATTCAACTGATTAAAAATAAATAAACATTAACAAGAACTACACAAAAGATTTTTTAAGTTTGCTAAAATATGTACAAAGTACAAAAAGTTAAAAACTAATAAAATTAATTTTAAATTTTCTAATGGAACTTTGCTAGCTAATTTAAAATTATTTATATATATATATATGGGGATATATATATGACACATAAACATACATATTTGTCAAAGATACAGCTCCAGAATGAATTAAACACTTACATCCAGGTGCAGGTCCCTGCACTAGGCTACTGGTCAAGAATGCTGAGTTGAACAGGATATAACCCTTCTCCCAAGAGAATAGACCCAAGAAGTCTGTGCCTCATAGTCTAAAACAGGAGAATGTGGGAAGAGAGGGTTCAGAAGCCTGTTTAAGCCCAGAGAACACAGCTTGTGAGTTGGGCCTTGAAAGGGGAGAAAGTTCAAGAGAAGGAGGCACAGGACAGAGGACCAGCAGCAGCCGGGGAGGGGCAGACATGCTCAAGGACTGGGAGAAGCCCCGTGGTCCCTCAGTTCCCACAACTGTATGAAGAGAAAAGTCAGAGATGAGGCTGGGACTGCTGCGCCTGCGTGAAGGGTCCCTTAAATATCATCTTGCTCTGGAGTGGAAGGGGCTCCTCCTCATTCCACAGGTAATAAGGAGCCCCCAAATGTTTCTTAAAGGACGTGACAGGATCAGAGATGTGCTGAGAAATGTGACTCCAGGCAGGAGGATCAGAATTCAGAAAGGCTGGACTCTCGTTCCACATCTTTAGAAATAGGCAACAGGAGAGCAGGCACCATGACTCGTTCACCTTTGCGTGTTCAGTAACTAGTACATATCAATGCTTCGAGTATGCTGAATGAATGCATAAAAGCATGGATGGACGGGTGGATGGATGGATGGAGGCAGAGGAAAGGAGATGAAGTTCTGAATCTATATACTAACAGTACAAATGAAAAAGAAAGGATAGACTTAAGAGACTTCAACAATCACGAAAATGTAGGAATGTAACTCACCCAAATTCAGAGAATTCATCTCCCTGTGTCTCTAATCAAAGCATATCAGAGGAAAGTCCAAAGAGTTCTTTGTGAAAACTGACTCCATAGTCAAATTCAAAGTGAATTTGCTTTACTTCCAGTGTCTCTGCCTTACTCATTTTCTCAACATTTGAAGAAAGAAGAGGAGAGATCCCATAAAGTCCCAAAGTAGTCATTCCCTCTTGCATACCACGCTAAATTTGAATTCTTTAACCTGACACTACTGAGCACACGTGCCTGCAGCAGCTTAACGTTAACTTAAATACTTTCACTGATTAGCCAGTGAAGGGATGTTTTCTAAGTCTCTTCAAAAACCTCACCTCCACTTCTCAGTACTCATTGTAGAAAGTCTGTCTTTCCTATGTACTCACCCTAAGAAGGGGGAATAAGAAAGGAAGAGGGTAGAACTTAAGAGGTAAAAAAAAAAAAACACCAGAATTCTTGATGCAACATTTTCTAAAATACACTCCCACAGAACACTAATACCATGGGATACTTAGAGCGGTGTTATTTAAAACAAAAAAACTGCCACGGTCAAATATGTATGGGAAGCATTGGGCCAAACAAAGCTAAACAACAAGCTCTTTACTGTAAGACTTCTGGGTTCTACCAATGTGTTATTAGGAATCTTCAAGAGGGAGATAAGAGTGTGCTGTATTTCACAAACGTGACCACGGACAGGTGTTTTCAGAGAGAATCCACAAGACTGGATTTCCAAGGACATCTGCCTGAGATGTTCTGCAGTCCTGCCCTGTAGTAGTGCTGAAGCATGAGCGCTTCTGTGTGGGTTGTTAATTATCAGGAAGGTTTCTTCTCTTCTGCCCAGAATTTGGATGCCCATTGCTAGCAGCTCTGTCTGCCCTGAGCAAAAGGACAAGGCCAGCAGCCAGGGGGCCAGTGAGTGCTGAGACACCCACTAGTCCTCGATAAACACCACCGGTCTGAACAAAGACACCCATGCTCCACTAAGTCCTGTGGTGTCTGCTACATGCATCATATACAGAGAAGGCGACCCTTTCTACTATAAAGTCCGACAGAGAAAATGACAGACATCAACAATAAGGCAATGGGAGAGTAACACCGCTCCTAATAGACTGAATAATTCAGGTTCACTGGGTAGTTGCCACGGACAAGAAACACAGTGAAAATCTTGTCCCCCATCCCTGAGTCCTGGATTTGACCCTCTGTCCAACCTCAGGTGCTCTGGGATGATTCTGCTGCAGTGATGGGTTTGCTCTCCTCTGGACCTCTCTCTCTTCTACATGGCTCAAGTCCAGGCACCAAGTCTCAGCATCTAGCCAACAGATGCACATGATTAGGGACAAGGGAGCAAGGTCAAAAAGTGTGCACCAGCACATTGATCACTTCTGACAAAGCAGTTCCAAGCCCCTGCTCTACACAGAGGGGTATCATCTCCAAAGAAAGACAAATAGCAGCATATTAGGACCAAAGGGCCAAACTGCTTTATATAGGACTTCAGAATAAGAAAAGTATTCCCATTACCCATCATTTATCCGAAGGGCTCATTTCTCCTTCTGAAATCTGGCTGTCCCACTAATTATACTTAATGGGCCTCACAGTGGTTGACAAATCTCCCCAGAGGGGAAACCTTCATTGTAGATAAAGGATTCATTTATTTACTCAACTTTGTGTCAGACACTCTACTAGGGTCTGAAAATACACTGGCAAACAAGACAGACTCGATCCCAGTCCTCAAGGAGCTTTCCATGGCTGCCCCTAGCATAAAATGCCAACAAGCAGTAGAAAAGGACTGTGGGAAAAGCAAGCCTGCTCCCCAGGGCTCTCTGTCACCACCCAGGGGTCACAGAAGTCAGGCACTCTTGGTGACCACAAAGGGGTATCGGCAGCCCCAGTGCGACTGACCAGCATGCCATGTTCCACCTCTCGGCATTCCAGGTAGTTCAACCGGGCGGAGCACCTGCTGCAGCTGCCATCCTAGGGGAGAGGAACTGACCGCCTAGAGACCGGGGGTCGGAGGGGCATGCGGGGAGGGTAAAGCCTTCGCATCACGCACTGCTGTCATCTCAGCCCCTCCCCTCCCCTCCATGACCTGAACTGCAAGTTCAGCAGACTAAAGAGTGGCAAGAACCTTCATGGAACTAAATTTGTTGAAAAAACTAAGATGAACCTGCCGGAACACTGTCAAAACGACAATTTACTTCCCTCTTCACCTTCCCATCTTTGAAATATTCGTTTAGATTTCTTGAATGAGAATAATGAGTGATTGCGGGGCTCTCTGAAGGGGCCCCATGCCAATCCCTGTTTGGGAATATGATGAGCCCCCACGTGCCAAAACAGCCCGGCAATGGGAAAGGCAGAGGGTCACACCCACTGTAACGTGGCAGAGTCCTCTCTTCTCTCTGCATACTCCCATTGGGCCATACCATCTACGCACTCCTGTGACTCCCGCTACCATCCATAAGATGAAGATTTCCGAATTGATACAGTTACTACTCAGTTTATATCCAACTGCCTCCCAGCGTCTTAACCTGTCACGTCCAAAGCTACATACACACCCCTCCCATTACCTGCCCCTTCAACCTTCCCATAACTTGTTTCCCATCTCAGTTCCTGGCCATCCATGCAGTTACCTGCGAGCAGAAATCTGGTTATCTTTCCTGCCCCTTCCCTCCCTTTCACCTCCTATATTCTGATTAATTATCGGGTCCTCCTAAATATTTTTTACAGTATACCTATTCATTCATTCAGTTACTATTTACGCAGTCTAATTATGTAAACCAAGTCTTCTCAATTTAACAGAAACTTTGAGAAGTCAGCATGGAGAATGTCCCTAGAATAACAAGAGTTACCAACTTAATCTCCACTCCTCTCTCTTAACCAAACTTTATTTATACCTTCAAATAATTAATTTCAAACACTTTAGTCAAGTCTTAATTAATTCCAGAAACACACCCACCCTCTACAAGCAAGGGCAAGGACAGCTGACGTTTCCTCTTATTTCCTATTAACATCTTAGCATCTTGGTGACCTGGGGCAGGGTGTTCTAAAATCTTAGCTTGGTCATACTCCTCAAAAGAGTTTATAAAATGCCTAGAAAAGTTCCAGGCTGCCTCAGGTATCACAGAGATGAGTGATTTAGAATCCACGTTTAGATGGTGTCCTTAATTCTGCCATGAAAGCAACTTGGTGACCTTAAGAAGCTCATTTAGCCTCTCTAGCCTGCTTTTCCTCATCTGTAAAAGAGGAAATTTCCATAGATGATCTCCTAGGTTCCTTCTAACTAAAAATCTAGGATTCTAAATTTCTCAAAACAACAAGATCCATTTAAAGAAGTGCAGCCAGGGGAAAATCTTTTTCCTTTCGTTTCCTTTCTTGAACCCCTCATGTAATTTCTTTTTTCTCCTTCCCTATGACCACCACTGTTGTCCCTTGCCCTTACAGAAGAGGCTTAGAAAATTCTTTGGCTGATGGGACAATTTTAGAAGTGGACCTTTCTAAGCTCTCCAATATTTGTGCCACCACAAATCTGGTACCCTCTTTTTAATTCTTTATTACATTTTCATGTTTCACTTTAAAGAGATAAACATGAATAAAATTCTGACTTTTTGTATTATTTTCCATTAACTTCTGATCTTTCAGTGTGAACTCCCACACTCGTAGGATTTTACCCTGAGTCTTCCCAGAAAACAGAATCTGGGACAAAGACTCCCATGCATGCGGTTTACTGGGCATGTGATTCCAGGAAGACTAGGGGACAAGAGAAGTGAACCTGGGGAGGACAAAGAGCCAAAGTAACAATGTAATACTAAGCTAGCCACTATTAAAGGAGACTGGTACTCAGTCCTAGAGACCATTCTTTGGAGTGTGAAATAAATTTCAGAACTCTTTGAAGTGAAAAAGTGAAAATGTTAGTTGCTAAGTCATGTCAGACTCTGTGACCCCACGGACTGTGGCCCACCTGGTGCCTCTGTCCATAGAATTCTCCAGGCAAGAATACTGGAGTAGGTTGCCATACTCTCCTCCAGGGGGTCTTCCCAACTCAGGGACTGAACCCAGATATCCCGCATTGCAGGCAGATTCTTTACCTTCTGAGCCACCAAGGAAACAGGGGGGCAAAAGGAGAAAGAATTTATTCATCACATCTCATGTCCCATTGACCTAGTGTGTCAATCCCTCTATATTTCTGGTTTGCACTTCTGGATGTGCTGCCAAAATGATTTACATGAAGCCCATGCTGCCATATCGGGGACGTCCAAAGGCAAGAAACTAGAAACATACGCCAGAAGCATGAGGCAAGGCCCTTTCAGAATGCCCATGCCTAAGCTGTCAAAGTACCACAGGAGTCTCTGTGGGACCGACGGGAGCTGGCGTGGTCCACAGGAGGCGTCCCCACACAGAGTCGCCGTCACTGCAGGGCCTGGTTCCTAATTCTTGTGTGCGACTGTCATGCGCATTGTAGGATATTTAGCTGCATCCCTGGCCTCTACTCACTCACACCAGTACCATCCCCTCTACCAGCTGTGACAACAAAAAAGATCTCCATATACTGCCTGATGTCCTCCTGGGGGGCGAGGCATGCAAATTTACCCCGATAAGAACCATACTGCTCTAGAGTAATGTGTATCCTACTTTTTTGTCACTCATTCAGTGACCCTTCATTTCTCTCTACTTTCAGTTCAGTTCAGTTCAGTTCAGTCACTCAGTCGTGTTCGACTCTTTGTGACCCCATGAATCGCAGCATGCCAGGCCTCCCTGTCCATCACCAACTCCCTGAGTTCACTCAGACTCACGTCCATCGAGTCAGTGATGCCATCCAGCCATCTCATCCTCTGTCGTCCCCTTCTCCTCCTGCCCCCAATCCCTCCCAGCATCAGAGTCTTTTCCAATGAGTCAACTCTTCACACGAGGTGGCCAAAGTACTGGAGTTTCAGCCTTAGCATCATTCCCAGGGCTGATCTCCTTCAGAATGGACTGGTTGGATCTCCTTGCAGTCCAAGGGACTCTCAAGAGTCTTCTCCAGCACCACAGTTCAAAAAGCATCAATTCTTTGGCACTCAGCTTTCTTCATAGTCCAACACCCACATCCATACATGACCACTGGAAAAACCATAGCCTTGACTAGACGGACCTTTGCTGGCAAAGTAATGTCTCTGCTTTTCAACATGCTATCTACCAGATCAAAAGCAGCTCTCAAGTAGATCACTTTGAGAGATATTAATGTCTCATGCCTGTAACTTAATTTTTAGGCTTCACCATGATATAATTCATGTAAATAGATGATAATTCCTTAATAATAAGGAATGATGAGATTTTAAATACTCAATTTGAGAAAGCTATGAACAGACTAGACAAAGGATAAAAATGTTAAAACTACATTCTAGGGCTTAGTTGATGAAATCAAGAGAGGAAGGAGCTAATTTTTTTTTTTAAATCTAGGTCTCTAAGTCAAGGACTCAAGATCTTTTGAGACAAGAGTTTTTCAGTCTGAATTTTGTACATGTCATATACATACAATTTCACACTTAACTTCAAGGCCCACACTCATCCACATAGGCCCATCCAAGGAATCCCTAGGAGACAATGTTAACTACTGTTGCTGAGCATTTAAATTGTTTCCAGTTTTTAGCTATTATGAATAAATGCTACTATAAAGGTTCTTTCAAATGCCTTTGGCTCAATAAATATATATACACTGTGGTGCTGGAGAAGACTCTAGAGAGTCCCATGGACTGCAAGGAAATCAAACCAGTCAATCCTAAAGGAAATAAACCCTGAATATTTATTGGAAAGACTGATGCTGAAGCTGAAGGTCCAATACTTTGGCCACCTGATTTGAAGAGCTGACTCATTGGAAAATACCCTGATGCTGGGAAACATTGAAGGCAAGAGGAGAAGAGGGCGACAGAGGATGAGATGGTTAGATAGCATCACTGACTTAACAGACATGAATTTGAGCAAACTCCATGAGATAGTAGAGGACAGAGGAGCCTGGCGTGTTGTAGTCCAAGGAGTTGCAGAGTTGGACATAACTTAGCGACTGGACTATATATATATATATACATATATATATATATACACACACACACACATTTATGTTGAGTATATATCTAGGATGGAATTATTGGATAATGGGATATGTGTATGTTCAGCATTGGATTTCCCAGGTGGCTCAGTGATAAAGAATATGCCTGCCAATTCAGAAGCCACAGGAGATGTAGCTTGGATCCCTGGGTTAGGAAGAACCCCTGAAGGAGGAAATGGCAACCCACTCCAGTATTCTTGCCTGGAAAATCCCATGGACAGGGGAGTCTGGTGGGCTCTACAGTCCATGGGTTCACAAAGACTCAGACACAACTGAGCGACTGAGCACAAACACACACATTCAGCATTAACAGATGCTGGCAATCAGCTTTCAAGAGTAGTTACACTGGTTTATACTCCCACCAGCAATGTATGAGCATTCCAGTTGCTCTGTGTTCTCCAACACCAGGTATGTCAATTTTTTTTCATTTTTGCTATTCTAGTGTTTGTATACTTGTATCTCACTGGGATTTTAAATTTTATTTTCCTAATGACTAATAATACTTTGGCCACCTCATGTGAAGTGTTGACTCATTGGAAAAGACTCTGATGCTGGGAGGGATTGGGGGCAGGAGGAGAAGGGGACGACAGAGGATGAGATGGCTGGATGGCATCACCGACTCGATGGACATCAATTTGGGTGAACTCCGGGAGTTGGTGATGGACAGGGAGGCCTGGCATGCTGTGATTCATGGGGTCACAAAGAGTCAGACACGACTGAGTGACTGAACTGAACTGAATGAGACTGAACAACTTTTAATATGTTTATAGGCCACTGGGATATTTTCTTTAATGAAGCGCCTGTTTATATTTTTTGCTCATTTTGCTATTGGGATGTTTTCTTTTTTATTTCCAGGGGTTCTTTTTGTATTGCGAATGAGTCTTTTGTGGAACATGTATTACAAACATGATTTCCCACTTTGCTTTGCCACTTCATTTTTTGAAAGATATCTTTTAATCAACAGAAATTCTTAACTTTAACAGAGTCTATTTAATCAACTTTTTTCTTTATGGTTAATGCCTATAGTATATAGTTTAAGAAGTACTGGCCTACTAAAGATCATAAATATATTCTCTGAGGTTTTCTTCTAGAAGCTCTAATGTTCTACCTGTCACATTTAGATCTATGGCTAGAACTGATTTTTGTGAATGGTGTGAAGAATCAACATACATTTTTTAGCATTAGAACTTTTATTGAGCAGAATATTCTTTCCTCACTGCTTTACAGTCATTTTTGTTCTTACAGACTTAATGTATCCCTCCAAAATTCATGCTGAAGCTCTAATTCCCAAGGTGATGCTGTGTTTTGAGAATTAAGTAGGGTTAGATGAGGTCATGAGGGTAGAACCCTGGTCTGATGGGACTATTGCCCTTATAAGAAGAGACACAAGAGAGCATGTCATCTCTTTCTGCCATGTGAGGACACAGGGAAAAGGCAACAACCTCCTGCAACTCAGAGAGAGTTCTTACCAGATGTTAACCCTAATGACTTTGCTCTGGACTTCCATTCTTCAGAATTGTGAGAAAATTAATGTTGCTTATTTAAGCAATGCAGCCTATGATATTTTATTATGGAAACCCAAGCTGACTAATACATTTGTCATAAATAGTCAATCTAGGTTATTTTCTGGATTCTATTGCAATGGCTTACATGTATATCTTTATATCATTATCTCTTGTCTTTTTAAAAAATTCAACAGAAATCATTTATTATTGTTCATGGTTTCTGTGGATTAGGTATTTGAGAGTGATTTGGAGCAATTCTGACTCAGGATTGCTCATGAGATTACAATCAAATGTCTTTGGGGGCTACAGTCACCTGAAGACTTGACTTAGACAGGGGGATCCTGTGGTTCTAAGGTGGTTCAGACCCAGGGCTGGCAAGTCAGTGCTGGCTACTGGTAGGAGGTCTCAGTTCCTGCCTATGTGGGTCCTCCTCACAGGACTGCTTAAGTTTCTTCATGCTCCCCACAGAATGAATAACGTGAGAGAATTATGCCGAAACTACAATAACCTTTTATGATAGCCTTAGAAGTTGGTCACACAGACTATCCCTGATTCAGTGTAGGAAGACACCACCAGGAGACTATGATTTGGGGGTCATTTTGGAAGCTGGCTACCATAATTTCATAAAGTCCAAAAATAAGCAAAAATAAGCTATATTACTTAGGGAGACATACTAAGTTGTTTCAACTATAGAAGAAAGGAAAGGAATAATTATCATGAAAGTAGTTGCCCTATGGAGGACAGAAGGTTTGAGTACATAAGAATCACTATTTATAAAAGAATGCATATATGTTTTATGCACTTTTACAAAATTTATATATTTCATAATTGCAAGGAAAGGTTCTATAAAACATTAAACCAAAAGAGAATTGACATGAAACAAAAAGTGCTCTTACCTCTTTTATATCTCAAATATAGATCAATAAATCCTAAAGGATAATTTTAAATATGGTTGAAAGAAGAATAACAACAGCAACAATTAACACTAATAATATTAATTAATTAATAATTATTCTAGTCATAATAAATATTGAGGTCTGACAGTATAAGTCTTCTAATTTTGCTTTTATTCTTCAAGATAGTTTCGGTTACTCATACCCCTTTGCATCTCCATGTATATTTTAGAAATAGCTTTTTAATTTCCACAACATTTTATGATTAAATTTTTATCAGAATTGAATTAAATATATCAGTCAATTTAGGAAGAATCTGCCTTTTTAGAATATTTAGTCTCCACTTCTTAAACATGGTGTGTCCCCTTACTGATTTAGGTTTTCTTTGTGTTTATAGTTTATATGTTTATAGTTCTTTGTGTAGCAATCCTGCACACATTTCATTAGGTTTTTCCCCTCTTGGTATTTGATGGTTTGATGCTATTTTAAATGGTATTGTTAAGGTTTTGTGTGTGTGTGTGGCTGAAATATAGATATAATGGATTTGGGAGTACTGATTTGTTTAGCACTAATCAAGAGATGGGAATACCAGACCACCTGACCTGCCTCTTGAGAAACCTATATGCAGGTCAGGAAGCAACAGTTAGAACTGGACATGGAACAACAGACTGGTTCCAGATAGGAAAAGGAGTACGTCAAGGCTGTATATTGTCTCCCTGCATATTTAACTTCTATGCAGAGTACATCATGAGGAACATTGGGCTGGAAGAAGCACAAGCTGGAATCAAGATTGCCAGGAGAAATATCAATAACCTCAGATATGCAGATGACACCACCCTTATGGCAGAAAGTGAAGAGGAACTAAAAAGCCTCTTGATGAAAGTGAAAGAGGAGCATGAAAAAAGTTGGCTTAAAGCTCAACATTCAGAAAACGAAGATCATGGCATCTGGTCCCATCGCTTCATGGCAAATAGATGGGGAAACAGTGGAAAGAGTATCAGACTTTATTTTGGGGGGCTCCAAAATCACTGCAGATGGTGACTGCAGCCATGAAATTAAAAGACACTTACTCCTTGGAAGGAAAGTTATGACCAACCTAGATAGTATATTCAAAAGCAGAGACATTACTTTGCCAACAAATGTCCGTCTAGTCAAGGCTATGGTTTTTCCAGCAGTCATGTATGGATGTGAGAGTTGGACTGTGAAGAAGGCTGAGCACAGAAGAATTGATGCTTTTGAACTGTGGTGTTGGAGAAGACTCTTGAGAGTCCCTTGGACTGCAAGGAGATCCAACCAGTCCATTCTAAAGGAGATCAGCCCTGGGTGTTCTTTGGAAGGAATGATGCTGAAGCTGAAATTCCAGTACCTTGGCCACCTCATGTGAAGAGTTGACTCATTGGAAAAGACCCTGATGCTGGGAGGGATTGGGGGCAGGAGGAGAAGGGGACGACAGAGGATGAGATGGCTGGATGGTATCACCGACTCGATAAATGTGAGTTTGAGTGAACTCAGGAAGTTGGTGATGGACAGGGAGGCCTGGTGTGCTGCAATTCATGGGGTTACAAAGAGTTGGACATGACTGAGCAACTGAACTGAACGGAACTGATTCATTATAATCGTTTACCTGTTCACTGTTGAGGGAGAGAGGTTCTAAACAAAATAGCATTTCTACCTTTAAAATCTTATATTTTTTGCTTCTTTTTCTTGTTTTCTTACATTTTTGATGAATTCTGGTACAAAATTAAATAGAAATGGTGATAGTGGTTATCTTTATCTGATTCTGGACTTCAGCAGAAAAGCTTTCAATATTTCACCATTATGTAGGATGTTAGCAGTAGGTTTTTGTGGATATTGCTTGTCACATTATGGAAGTTCCATTCTATTCCTACTTTTATTATAAGAGTTTTTATTATTGTGTTAAATTTTTATCAACTTTTAAATTTCTGCATTTTTTGAGAATATTCTATGAGCTTTATTTTGTTCTGTCAATTAGTTAATTATATTAACTATTTTTACAATTTAAATCAATCTTGCATTCCTAGAAAAAATTTTTTAGTCATGACACATTGTCCTACTGTTTATATCACTGACTTTGATTTGCTATGATTTTCTTCAGGATTTTTGAATCATTGTTCATGATAAACAATTTTCCCATGTTAATGTAAACTAATTACATTAAATTATCATTTTTATATTTAATGCCTTTGTCATGTGATAAGATCAAGGTCATGCTGGGATCATAAAATGATTTCGATTTCTCTAAGAGAGTTTCTCTAAGTTTGTTTTTATTTTTTCCTTAAATGGTAGAATTTAACATTGAAGCTATCTGGGTCTAGAATGTCCTTTGTAAAATGATTTAATTATTTAATTTCCTTACTACTCAGGAAATGTAGAATTACTCAGGTTTTCTAGTAATTCTTGTGCCTGTTTTGGTAAATTAAACTTGACATAGTGTGACTTCTCTTTGTCAGAAATTTTGGAAAATACTTCTAGTGATCACAACTTACATATAACATCAAAATGATTAGATATAATAACATATGAGTGATATTAATCTTGTTATTTACTCATATTTAATACTTTCTAGCACTTTTTCTCAATTTTATTTTATTTTTTATTAATTTTTATTGGAGTATAGTTGATATACAATGTTGTGTTATTTTTTAGATTATTTTCCCATACAGGTCATTAAAGAGCGTTAAGCAGAGTTCCCTGTGCCATACATAGGTTCTTATTAGTTATCTATTTTATATATAGTAGTGTGTACATGTCAATCCCAGTCTTCCAGTTTATCCCTCCTTCCCACCTTTCCCCCTTGGTAACCATAAGTTTATTTTCTGCATTTATTTATGACTCTTTCAAAGTAAAAATTAAGAATCATTGAAAGTTGCCCTAAGTAGCATAAATCTTCCATCAGACTTTCAGCTGCTGTAACTATACACATACGTAACTGGCTTTAAATATCTTCAATTAATTAACAAATATATATTGTGGCATGTTAAAATAGACTCTTTCAAATCATAAAATCATCTAGGCAATTCACTATATAAGTCACAAAGCCAAGATTTTTAAAATATAGGGAAATTACAGATTACTTAACTTAACTACATCATTTTTCAGACAAGGAAACTAAGGCTCAGAGAGGCTAAGTGGCTTATCCAAGGTTATACAACCAATCAATGGCAGAGCTGGCATTAACAATCCAGGTCTCCTGGTTCTTGCTCTGGTAGTTTCTCCACCACATCATGCCAGCATTCAAACTACACATTCTATTTGGCATTAAGAATGACTGAACAGCACTCTAGAGCCAGAGAGCTGCAACTACTAAAGCCTGTATGCCTAAAGCCTTGTTGCTCCACAAGAGAAGCTACCACAATGAGAAGCCTCTGGGCACTGCAATGAAGAGTGGCCGCCACTCACCTCAACTAGAGAAAGCCTGCGTGTAGCAAGGAAGACCCAGCACAATCAATAATAAATTCATAAAAAAACAACAACAAAAGAATGGCTGAACATGTTGAAATTTGAAATAACTTTTCAAGACCCCTTGATTACATTTAAAAAGATAAAACAGGACCCATGTCATAGTAGTTAACATTTTAAAGCTTCATTTTGTGTCTTTTTTATCACTTTGAATTTTCAGTGACTATCTTCTAGCCTACATCATGTTTCAGATGCCACTTCTCCTTGTACAAACACAACAGCTCCTGAGAATCTGCCTGTAGACTTCCTACTACTCCACTGTAACTGCCCTTCTACTGTCACCATGTACCCTCCCAATGCTGCTAAAATTATATTATACTTCCCAAAACCAAAGTAGAATAATGTTTTGATTATATACCAAGTACACTGTTAAGTGCTTGGTGGTCAGGGATGATAAATGTATTTGTACCATGTACGTGCACACGTGTGTATGCTAAGTAACTTCAGTTGTGTCTGACTCCTTGTGACCCTATGGACTGTAGCCCGCAAGACTCTTCTGTCCATGGGGACTCTCCAGGCAAGAATACTTGAGTGGATTGCCATGTCCTCCTCCAGGGCATCTTTACAACCCAGGGATCGAACCTGTATCTCTTATGTCTCCTGCATTGGCAGGCAAGTTCTTTATCACTAGTGCCACCTGGGAAGCTCCATCACATATATATGTGTGTGTGTGTATATATATAATGTTTCATAATATATATTATATATAATTTGTATTTATATTGTATATATTTATCTTATCTCATACAATATAAAGAACATTCAGTAAATACATTATTGACTAAAAGACTGATACTGTGTTTTCGATAGACCAGTGGTATGAATACGAGTTAAGGAGATACTGCACCTAAGTTCAGCCAACAGCTTGGCCACTTATTACCTGTGTGACCTCAGACAAGTTGCTTAACTTTTCTGGGTCTCAGTTTCCTCATCTGTAAAACAAAGTTAATAATAGCATCCACACAGAGTTGTTCTGAAAATTAGATGAGATAATCTATTAGCACATTGCCTGGCCCATAATAAGTGCTCAGAAAATATTAGCTTGATGAGATTATATCAATACTTTTATTAACTACTAGTACTCTTCCATTTGCCATAATTCCTCCTGTCCTTGTCCTAAGCGGTTTGGAAAACTCTCCAAATCTGAGGGTTCAATGAACCTCTTCTTTTTGATGAGAAATGTATCTGCTACATAAACAGTAACTCATCCAAATCCCATTAACCATAGGTAATTTTATTTAATAATCATATTTTTAAATTTGGACAAATAAATAAATGGCAAGGCAATTTTTATTAAATCCTGTTTTCTCAATGGCTGTTTGGAATACAGCATTCATATGCAAGCCCCAAGAATATTGAGTAACAGATAAAATAAATAATGATCATAATGCAAACCACATTCTGATTCCCACTTCCCTGCAAGTACAGCTCCATGTAAGAATTACAAGAGCCAAAAAGTAACATGCTTATTAACTGTGGGTTACTCAGCTATATACATAGAGCTTAGCAGATCATGTGAATGGTTTCCTATTCTCCGGTAAGCTAATGGTTCCTTAGAGCCCAGTTCTTCTAACCCCTAAAGAATTTCAAGATTTGCCTGAAAAAATACATTTCCATGACTATGACTGAACACAAATGTGGACAGCTCACTGAAAGCAAACCATCCTGGAAGACAGGAAATGGTCATTGTTTTCCAAGAAAGGCAAGACGCTTCTGCACAAAGGAAATCAAACTGGTCTTAGGAGCATAATCTCAAGCCCCCACATAAACCTGCAAGTGCCATATGGATGGACCCTATGTCTCACCTCACACATGGTAACATACTGGAACAAGAATATGGTTACTTATCATTGAAGGTAAAAGATATGTTATTCAAAACTGCCATATAAATGCATCCAGAGAGGTATATTCCCTCCTTTTTTCACATTCATTTCATTTTTAAGGTATTCAGAGATCTAGAGTGATTCTGGACTTGTAACCGGCAAGTTATAAGCCTCCAGAAAAACCTGTCAAAAGACTCAGATCTAAAATGCTGTTTCCTAGATACACAGTGTTTTCTGCAGCCGGGCTCAGTGAAATTTTCACTAGCAAAGTCTCTGCTACCTCATCAGCAAAACAAATCACACTAATCGTTTTACTGATATTTTTAAGTCTTGGAAACAAAATGTTGTTCTTGGGACAAGTCTAAGAGTAAGAGATAAAAAATCTTGGTTCAAGTTCCAGTTGGTTACTTTAACCAGGAGTAGGCAAGGTGGGGAGACCTAACCTTGCCCAACCACTGCAGAGGGCTGATGTCTAGTCAATGGAAATGGAAGTGGAAGTGTTAGTTGCTCAGTTGTGTCCAACTTTTTGTGACCCCATGTACTGTATAGTACGCCACGCTCCTCTGTCCATGGTATTCTCCAGGCCAGAATATTGGAGTGAGTAGCCACTCCCCTGTCCAGGGGATCTTCCTAAGCCAGGGATCAAACCCCAGTCTCCTGCACTGCAGGCATATTTTTTACCATCTGAGCCACCTGGTCAATGGAACTGAGTGCTATTACATATGTAAAGCAATAAAGACCAATATAAGGTCTTTGTAAAAAAAATTACTAAATTTAAAATTCATTTTGAATGGCTTTGCTTCAGTAGTCAAACTTGCAGGGGAGCAGACATAAGTATTTTGATGGAGACTCACTATTATACAGCTCTTATAATCCATGCCGAAAGTCCTTTAGTGGTACAACCCTCTGAATGAAGTCCCAAAGGGTTGAACCCATATTAAAAATCTCTAATATGAGAAGATTTACAGCAAGGTTACAATGTAATTAACCTGAGTTATCTTTCAAAACTCTTGCTGATATATATTCTGTCACTTCAGACTATGCTTACACTCTGGTTTTTTAAATTAGCAAAGAAGGAGGTTTTCATATTCATTCTAACTTAAAGGATAAAGGAATGTTTGCCTAAAAAGAGTTGGCCAATACTTTCTATTATTTTCTAATATTATTCTTATAACTATATTCTTACAGCTATTTTTTTAAATGGCTACTCTGTATGGCAAAACCTTACTCTGTCCACTGCAGAAAAGTTTGTGATTTTTATTTAAGGATCATGGTGATTCCCTTCATTTGTTTGGAGGGGGGAAAAAAAGTAAAAGCAGAGCTATTATTCTGTGTTTATAACAAGTCTATTACCATAGCAACGACCGTGATGTCACAAACCCTACACCAAGGGCCAGATTCTGTCTCCGAGGGGGGAAGGGCAGCTTAGCTTCAGAAATCGGTTGAAATTGGATGGAAACATGCAGCCAAAGAGAGGTCAAAGCTTGTGGTAATCACCAAGACATGAGGAGTTCCCCTTCTCAGAAGAAAAGGGGTGCAGGAACAGAAAAGCAGTCCCCAAGGCCCAGAAATAAGCTACCCCCACACTTCTGTCTGCAGCTGTGCAAAAGCAGAGTGGAAATCCAAGCGAGTGTGGTATCACTGTGTTCCCGATCACGAGAATTCCACTGGGCCCACTGGCTGCCAAACGTGGATGAGATCCAGTGGTGAGCCTGCCTGAGCACATGAAACACTCTCTGGAACTAGTGCCTGACCAGATGTAGCCTTCTGGGACCTCGGAGCAGAAGCAACTTGTCTCATGATGGCAAGACTTTAAAACCAAGCTGGGGTTTTACTACTATTACTAGGTCACTCAGGCTCACAGAACCACAGATGCTTAGAGCTAGAGAACTTATCAAGTCTCTCAAAAGATGTGGGCTTGAAAAAAATAACCTTCTGCAGAAACAAGTTGTATCCCCCTGTCATTAAAGGAATCTGAAGTAGCATATTAACAAGCATTCCTATTCTGATACAGTCTAGGGAAATTCTATATAAATATGCTGAAATGGCAACTTTATATTAAAAAGAATATTGGATTAGGAATCAGAAGACTTTAGTACTAGACTCAAGTACTTGGAAGCCACGTGACCTTGAGAAAGCCACTTAACTATCTGAGTTTCAGTTCTTTACTTAATGATATCTCAAATGCTATTTCCTGGGGTTATTATTAAGATCAAAGTAAATAAAATAATAAATTTGAATGAGTTTCATAACTACAGGGTTTAATACGAACATAAGGTATCGTGAACATTTTCACACAGCTAGTTTACAGTATAACAGGAATAATTTGAACACTAATAGTTATTTTCATTCCAGGAATCCAGAGTACACATACAATGCTCATCTTCCCTATCCTGAGAGGTAGACACTTGCTTGATACAGTCAACTCTAAATTATTCAGGGCCTGATTATCAAGGGGCCACTTTCTTTCAGCCGTTGTATGATTAGTTTCCCTCAGAAATGCCACATTAACCTATATGTGGGGAGAAAATTGACAGTGAGTGTCCCTCAACTTATCTTGAATAATAACTCTGGTAAAAGTTTTAGCAAAAGGAAGAACTGAAATGATTAACTAGATAGGAGTTTTTGGATAACTGGTGAACTTTACACTGATCTATGGATAAGGACTCGAATCACTGTCACAAAGGCTATGGTAGTGGTCAAAAAGGTTGAGACTAACTCAAACAAGATCCTCACACTTTCTCAGTGAACAACAGAGTAGCCTGTACTATTTATGTATGTGCAGTAGGAGTCTGGATATGTCATTCATTCATTTATTCAACAGACCCTGGTAGACGACTGTTATGTGACAGAGCTCACCACATTCCCTGAAAACCCTGCTGTTTTCCTAACCTGTCAGTGTCCCTTCCTTATGATGTAACAGACCACACTTTAACAAAGCTCGGAGCCCGACTCTTAGAAACTCTATTCACCTTCCTGTTATCATGAGACTTTTGCCAATCTTACCCTAACGCAAGGGTCAGCAAGCTGTTTTCCCTGAGCCAAACCCTGTTTGCTGCTCTTTTTGTAAATAAAGTTTTATTAGAACACAACCAGGCCCATTTGTTTATGGCCTGTTTATCTATGGCTGCTTTTCTGCTGCCACAGCAGAGTTCAGTAGCTGTGACAGGACAGGATAGCTCCAAAGCCTTAAATAACTATCTGGCCATTGACAAAGCTTTCCGACCCCTGCACTAGATAACATAAGTCAAAATTCATCTCTCCTGTAAAGTTTCTGCTTAGGGAATAATAGAGTAAGCTCCTTGAAAGCAGAGAACTTTGTGTACCTTTGTCTTGTCATATGGAACCCTGGAGTAGGACTGGGTCAAGGTTTAGAGCAAATACAGAAAATTAAACATGTCCTCCCCTATATTCTGTTTTCAACAGATGAGTGTCCTAGAATTCCATGGAAGACAGCACAAAACCACTGGTGTTCAGTTACTCTGGCTTTTAATTCCTCAGAGTTTTTACATCTAAGACTTCCAAGGCTCAATTTTTGGCCTCTATCCTTTGCATATTTATTTCCTGATCTGATGTGGAATTAGAGTTAAATAGGAGCTGTGTGCTTGAATTCCACGTGGCTGGCTCAGCAGGAAACTCCAGGGCAGGTTTTTTGGCATGCCAAACTCATGTTAGCCTCAGCTATGCTAATTTCTAGAGCTGTTTGCTTTGCTCAAATAAACCTTAGAGGGGAATTTGCATTTGGATGCACACCTTTTTATGCACAAATTATGTGCATGATAACTCTAGGGCAGAATAAGGTCTGAAAAAAAAAAAGAAAAAGAGGCATGGTATGTACTGAATGGTTTCCATGCGGCAAGCACTATGCTGGTGCTTTACGTATATTTTCTCATCTCAGGGCCACAACTACCTCAGGTGGTGAAACTGCGACCCCCATTTTATATATGTGGAAATTACATAGCTGCTCTACACTCACAGACCCGGTAAATGACAAAGTCTAGATTTGAACCCAATCTATCTGAGCCTGAAGCCCGTGTTCTTTTCACTTAGTCAGGCTGTTTTACTGGTATCCTCCTCAACATCACCATGCACTGAAGCCATTGGACATACGTCGAAACAAAGAATCCTACATTTACAAAATTAGTCAATTTTCTCTCCAGTTGTCCTATGCAAAATATATCTTTGACCCTTTAGGAGATAAATCTGGGTCCCTCTGCACCATAAAACAATCAACCAAAGAATAACAGTGGCATTACAAAGACAAACATTACATGAAACAAAAATTATGTTAGTATTTAGTAGACAAACACGATCACAAGTGATTTTGATATGTAAATGGATTTTCATGACATATGTGAGGACCTCAGTATGAAAGGACACTTTTGCTGCTAAAATGTAATAGGTCAAGTAAGAGAATATGCCCATACCATGAAGGAAAATGTTAGTAACACTTAGAAGATGGTATAACTATATCTATAATGTAAGCCCAGTAATTTATATCTTACAAACATATTCACCATTTATGGAAACATAACCAAACACCTATCTTCTCCCGCCTCAAAAAATAATAATAATAATACAAGCGTTACCTTTAGTGAGTTATGATAAGTACTGCTATCAAAATTCATTATTTATCATTGCTTAATTCAACATACAGAAAACTAACCAGCAGAGCAATTAAGCATTCTAGCAAAATTCTAACATTTTACAACAAGCCAGATACAATATTACTGAACTTCTTTCTCCATGTGGAACATAACTGTAACCTAACCTGCAATAGAACATCACACTCAGCCTATTGCCATCTAGCTTAATACACTGCCATCTAATTTTCTGGAAATATATAAGAACTGATTACATTTTCATCCAAGTAAAATTTGAATCTCCATTTTTCAAAAAGTTCTTAAAGAAAGCTTTTCAGGAATTAGAAACAACTCTGTACGAGATGAGTAACCTGGGTTGTTTCTTAAGTGGATTTAGAAGAAAGGCACACTGGGGAACAAGCCTGCCACACACGCTTTATAAATTGCCCCTTCCTTTGGGAAACGCACCAGGGAGGCGTGGTCCTCATTGCACCACACCAAAGAGCTCAACCATGGTTCCTTTTTCTCTTGTTAACCGATCAGTATATATCTTTTTTTTTAAAGTAATTTATCCTTTTTAATTTTAAATAGATTTCAGAGAAGGAAAATAACTTTTTTGTAGCCAGGGGTAGGAAAATTTATTGTCAGTTGAAGGTCGACAGCCTAAGCAGTAGTAGATTGGGGGTATTTGCTTAATAAAGTAATGTTCTTCAAATGATACATACACTCACATGTCTTAGCTGCAATGTCCCTAAAACAGTCTTTCCCAAAATAAACTTAAGCATTTAATAATTATCATAGGGTAGTTTAAACAATTTTCTGTAAATTATTATCACTGGAAACCCCAGTAGTGACTTACCTGCTGGCGGCTTTATGAAAGGTGGTGGAATTAAAGGTACAATAATGGGCACATTGCCATGATCCTTCGACCCTGCAGGTGAGTCACTGAGTCCATTTCCTGTGGCAAGCCCTGAATAGCCTGTGCTTATATTGTATGGTGAAATAACACTGTCCTCAGGTAATTTGGGTTTTGGCAAAGAATTTTCTGTAAAAGAAAAAAAAATCATTCAATATGTTGAAAAGACTTACTTTCCTTACAACCACATTTTCTCAAGTAAAATGGCTATGGAATAAAATTTTTTTTCTTGCCAATCTTTAAACACTTTACCAGAACTTAATCCTGAAACTTTCTCAGCTGTGTTACCATAAATTTCTTATGGGCTCCTTTATAATTTGCTCGACCATGATAGCTAATATCTCTACTGTATCGTAGTGATGAATTTTAGCACTGTAAAAGCCCATAGAAAATTGAGAGGCAATTAACCTTTTACATGTACAAAGTGATATATGGCAGGTATCACTCTCTGGCTACCAAAGGAGAAGCTTAAAAAGTGCCCCCCTACCATGGTAACCAGGTCTTGATATATTATAAAGTTGAGTGGTAATATAATCAAAAGAACCAATGAGAAAGAAGCTGATGATTAGGAAAAAAGAACACAAACTGTTATTTCACAGGGTAGACTCATTAACCCATTAAAAGCCATTAAAAATTCACAAAAATGGGGCTTCCTTGTGACTCAGTGGTAAAGAATTCGCCTGCCAATGCAGGAGACATGGGTTCGATCCACGGTCCAGGAAGATCCTACATGCCTTGGAGCAACTAAACCCATGCACCACAAGTACTGAGCCTGTGCTCTAGAGCCCAGGAACCACAACTATTGAGCCCATGTATTGGCCGCAACTTGAGAAAAGCCCACACACTGCAACAAAGATACAGCACAGTCAAAAATAAATAAATAAAATAATTTTTACAAATTAACAAAAATGATCATAAAGAAAACTTCTAATGATATCAACTTTGTGAATTTTATCCTCACATATGAACCATTAAAAACATAAACAAAACACTCAACCATGGAAAACAACTTTTTCCTTTCAGCAGCATATCATGGCATTCTCTCCAAGTTCCCCAGAGGCAAAGATTATTACCTAGACCAAGTATTAAATGAGCTATTAGTTTATAGACTAAAACTCATGACTTGCATTTTTCATTTACAGTGAAATTGTTATTATCTCTGTAACATGATAGCAAGCTTAACATAAAATTTGTCACGTACGTTCAATTCCACATGCCCACAGGACAGCTCATTTACATTTCGTTGCTTGGCATATAAGAAGGAAAAGCACTATCTTAGAGACTGGAAATAAAGTGCATGAACAGGTAGTGTATGCCAAAAGATTTTGAATGCATGAAAATACAGATCAAATTGCCAATGATATCAAACAATTAGTTTAGCCCACATTTTATTCAAGTTCCCCAAATGGATATTCCTTTATGGATATTCACATATTCCTCTTCTTTTCTTTGATGAACAAATCTTCAATCCATATTTAGGTTAATCAATTCAGTACTCAGAGCAACACCCACCAAGGGTTCTAGGCTTCCCTCATGGGGTATCTGGCATTGCTACCCACCGGGAGAATCAGTGTTAATTCAACTCTGCCAAGCCTCTAATTTCTACTCTCTGGCCAGGCTTCGATGATAATTCCTAAAGAATAATATAGGATCCAATCATCTACTACTCTCTTACTTTTCTTCTTACCCTATCCAAGGCTGTGGGGATAAGGTGAACACTTCAAACAGAAAATAGAAGTAGGGCTCTCCTTTAGAATTCTCACCTAAAACTGGGGGGCAAGAAGAGAAATTACCAAATTAACCACAATTGTCTCTTGCAGTCTGAAACTTTAAACCTAACATTTCACTTAACAGAAAGCACCAGCCGTTAACAACTGATATATCAAAGGGTTTAGGAAAGTAGAAGTTAGCAAACGCTGTCCCTTTCTCTAACTTTGTGAGCAGGACCACAGTGCTTAGGATCCCGAGCACTGTCTAGCTAGCCCTCTCATTGCTGGAAGGAAATTAAGCTGTGACTGTTTTTGTTTTATGTTGTGCTCTTATATTCTGCTTATGGGAAAGCACTCCTGGGGATGTACATTTAAATCAACTATTGGCATAATCAACAAAATGAGTCCCAGAGCAACTCAATTCTGGCAGGTTGAGATAGTTAATCCTTGTTTGCATGAACAAAGGGACATTAAATGTCATTACCTTTGAGAACAGAAATGTGCTGCCGGCTCTCTCCATCTGTAGGATAGCTCCTGAATTCAATATCTTCACCGTCTTTCAATTCAACCTTATCATAGCCATACCAGCCAAGGAGTTCATTCATAGTGTTTTCTGCAAAGTTCTGAAAGAAAAGCATAGGCTACTTACGTATATAATCAGTAACTGTTTGAAAAAGAATGCATACATTGAATTCTATTAGTACCACCCCGTGTTCTGCCAGCCTCGCCCTTCCTTCCTTAGAGTCATGTTCATTTTTCAAATCACGTTTGAAAACTGTCATGCATTTAAATCTCAGGATGACGCATCCAATTATGACAGGCCTTCAGACATTTGCAATTTAAAGATAATAAGAAAAAAGGCATTTGTCAGTTTTGCTTAAGAATAGGAAGTCATATTTTGGCATATCCTTCTGCAAAGTCTGTATCTTGAACTAATACGAAAATATTGAAAGGTAAAAGCACGAAAACAGCTAAGAAGAGATTTTGAAACTGAAAACAATCAAGCATTTTGTGGCTCAGATTAATTTAAATTAGAATTGCCTTCTAACTCAGGTGTTGTTTCTTTACATAACTCTGATCTCAGATAAAGCAAAATCTCAGCAAAGAAATAATTCCTCGACTGTCAACCACTACCATCCAGTAAGCTGAATAGGCTACAAGGGTTTTCCTTTTTAATTTTACCTTTTGTAACAGTAGTCTTTAAACAGCAAAGCATAATTTCGTTTACGAATTCCATTAGTGACAGATTCTTTCCCCATGAAATCAAAGGTCACTATGATTGTCTTCTGACAAATAACGTAAAAGCACCAAATAACTTTAAGGTTACTAGTCAGCTCAGATTTTGGATAACACATGAAAACACTTTATGAACTATAAATCAATCTATAATCAGCCTTCCGTATCTGCAGGTTCCTTATCCACAGATTCAAGTTACCCCTGTGGAAAATATTTAGGAAAAAAATTTTCAGAAATTTCCAAAAAGCAAAACTTGACTTTGTCATGCAGGCAACTATTTATATGGCACATACATTGTACTTACAACTCTTTACCTAGCATTTACATTATATTAGGTATTATAAATAATCTAGAGATGAGTTAAAGTATATTGTAGGGATGTGCATAGGTTATATGAAAATGCTACACCATTTCACACAAGGGACTTGAGTACTGAAGAATCTGGTATTCCAGTGTAGAGGTGGGATGCCCTGAAACCAATCCCCTGTGGATTTGGAGGGACAACTCTATAAATATAAAGTATTATTATTGTTGTTAGTATAGATGTCAAGCTGTGGAAATAATGGGTAAATAATAGTTGAACAAATTTAAAGCTTATACTACCAGGTGACTATTTTTAATGAACTTAACAAATGCTAGGTCTTAATTCTTGTGTGTGCCTTAAAGTATCTCTATCTGAGAAACACAGAGTAGAGAAGGGATTACCCAGGGCTGAGGGGTGGCAGAAATGAGGAGACTGGTCAAAGGGTATCGTACAGAATGGTGTATACTACAGTGATTGTAGCTAAGAACACTATCATACACTTGAATGTTGCTGAGAGAGTTGATTCTACATCTTTTCACTGTAAAAAGGGTAACTATGTTACAGGATAGAGGTGGTAGCTAATACTGTGGTTGTAGTCATTTTACAATATATAAATGTATCAAACCAACACATTGTACACTTTAAACTTAAACAATGTTTTCTGTCAATTATATCTCAATAAAACTGGGAAAATTAATAGAAGGAAGAATCCTATATCATAGAGTAAGAGCTTAATAAATGTTTGCTGAATGAATTTTTTTCAGTTCAGTTCAGTCGCTCAGTTGTGTCCGACTCTTTGCGACCCCATGAATCGCAGCACGCCAGGCCTCTCTGTCCATCACCAACTCCCAGAGTCCACCCAAACCCATGTCCATCGAGTCGGTGATGCCATCCAGCCATCTCATCCTCTGTCGTCCCCTTCTCCTCCTGCCCCCAATCCCTCCCAGCATCAGAGTCTTTTCCAATGAGTCAGCTCTTCACATGAGGTGGTCAAAGTATTGGAGTTTCAGCTTCAACATCAGTCCTTCCAATGAACACCCAGGACTGATCTCCTTCAGAATGGACTGGTTGGATCTCCTTGCAGTCCAAGGGACTCTCAAGAGTCTTCTCCAACACCACAGTTCAAATGCATCAATTATTCGGTGCTCCGCTTTCTTCACAGTCCAACTCTCACATCAATACGTGACTGCTGGAAAAACCATAGCCTTGACTAGACGGACCTTAATTTTTTTAAGGCATCTAAATTTTTAAAGGCATCTTTATCAGTCAAGACAGCCTGAGCACCCTAGATGGAGTTAGAAAAACTATATATTTTAACCTACTCTGTGACTCAAAGAATCTTTTCTCATTCTCCCTAGAAGTTGTCATTTCTGAATTACACTGGGATGTATAATTTATACCTGAAACAAAGCACCCAGGCTCACCAGCATGTGCACAGCCTCAACATGCAAGTTCCATGTTCTTTTGAATTTCACTTTAGATTTCAGCAGAGTTGCATAAAAAAGAAAGGATATTACACTACTCCACACACACACACACAAAAACCCTGGCATTTCAAACCACCTACATGATGCTAGACTTTTTTCTTTTTGCTTTAGTACCCACTTGAGCTCAGAGCTCCAAATGGGTCAATCTGTGATGGTATAATGCGCAAGCAGTTTTTTAAAAATCTAGACAGATTGATTCAGTGTTACCATCCACAAGGCCAACAGTCAGCCATATCAAGCTTTAGTGAGGCATTTATTCTCTCTGATGGCTGGTCAGGTCCACATTAAATAGACATTCCTTTCATGAATGTGCAAAGATGATATGATCGATATGTATAATAAGCTCAGCAACTTCTGGAACACCACCGAGGAGGATTCTGCTAAACACTGCACTACTCAATCAAAAGACATTCCTAATTGAATGAGGTGTCAGTCTTCCCTAGCTCTCAATTTCTTTCACTGAGCTGAGTGCCTGACTGGAGAATGACAGTCCTAGGCACACAAATAGAGATCTTCCATCAGGGGTCTGGCAGCAGAAACCTCAAGGATAACGATTATACCTTGCATTAAAAAACAAACCAACAACAAAACCCCCACAATTCCCAGCCATGTTAAAAGCCAAGTTCAAGCCATCCTACTGGTAATGTATACTGTCTGCCTGAATCTCTAAGAGAAATGAGCCAAAAAGATAACTGCTGGCCACCATATCTAATTTTCTAGGCCATTTGTATCCTGGGTGCCTCTTGCTGGTTGTGTCTAACCTCTGAAGTAACACAAAAGCTACAGATGCATCATTCATGGAGCAACCTCCCAGTCAAGGATACAGATTTGTTTGTTTCAGTCCAGCTGCAAATCCATTCAGCCTTTCAGAACCAATCCCAAGGATGGGATCCAGAAGTTTCAAACATTTGGGTAAAAACTGAAATTGCAACTGGATTATTGATACCAAATTTGTGTTATTTGGGCACCTTAACTGCATCACTCAGTTTATGGTTTGTGCTGAAAACTCAGAGGCCTCATGGAACAATCAATATGAACAAGATCTATTTCATGATTTTTGAGTTACTATAAATGTCAGTGAAAATAAACTCTAAGCATTTCCTTTCTTATCACTGAAAATAAAAAGAAACACCTTAATGTTTAGATATATGATTACAAAAGCAGAAAACAAAAGGTTTATAAGGCCTTGAGCCACAAATCTCAAACCTTTCATAAAAAAGGAACAAGATAAAAGAGAAAACAAACACCAAGGTTTCTTGTATTTATACTACCTGAAGGTATTACCTATACAGAGGTATTACCTCTGTCTTATATACTATACTATACTAAGAAAATGAAGAACCCCAAGGAATAAATAATTTTTTATTTGATTTAGAATTAAAACTTAGAATTTGATGCTAGACATCATATAGGCTCATTATGGTGCTAAACCAAAGGAAATGAAATGGATTTTTGCAGTAACCATCCAAGAAACATAACATATTCTAAGAGAAGTGAATTTAATGTTTATGGTCCATAAGGGTTTTCAAGTTTTTCTACCAGAAAATTGAGGTGATAAGAATTAAGTGCAGAGAGATTTTTGAGGTAAGGATGTTCAATAAAAGGTCAAGCTACTGTACTGATAGAAATTGTAAAGTTGGTTTCCCCAAAAATCTTCACCCAGAATTTCTCATGGAGACTTAACAGCAGGAAACTCAAGTACAGTCTCTTAACGTCCCTTCCAGCACTTAGATTCTGTGACATCAAAGAACTACTTACACATGAAATAAAATACATTTCACAAAGAAATATCATAATTACAGTGATCACACATCATAAATTTCACTGAACAGCCACTATCTCAAATATTTTATCATTGTTCCCATACACCATCGAAAAGTGCCAGAATTTCAATATTCTGGCACCCAAAACACATTTTGCAGACTGCCTCTCGCCCTTGGAAGTGACACAAAAATCCTTTCTCATACCATGTGGTCCAATTTGGGTTTGGAAAATAGGTCACTATAATTACAATGATAATGTCTAACACTCTTATAGCCCTTGACAGTGTTTCCACATCCTTTAACTCTCTTGTTCCTTTCAACAACCCTGCGAGTTAGGTGTTTGTTTTCCACAGTAAACTTTTGGTGAACCTCTGTGACATCCTCATTTTACAACAGAAAATTGGAACATACAGAAGGTAAATGGCAGGCATGGGGGATCACCTAGTAAAGTCAGAACAAAATTACAGATCTTCTGATTCTTATACCAGGACTCTTTCTACTATAAATTCTGTTCAGTCCAATGTGTCAGCAACTCCAAAATAACTACTTCCTTGGTCCAACAAAGGACTGCAAAGAAATCATATTACAGGATGTCAATTTCACATACAAAGAGCTTTCCAACCAGGACATATCTACTTATGGTAAACTTGTTTTCTGATTTGGTCATTGATCTCTACTCTCCTTAATTATCTGTACTGTTGGAATAGTGGTTCTTAAAATTCAAAATTAAAATTTAATCTTCTCATCTGACAACTTTTTGACATCACATCTGACTCTAATGGCTTTGCACTTTTAATACTTTATCCCCATACCCTTCTCCCTTTCAGATCCTCCTCTCTCATCTCCCGGGTTCCTAAAGAAAGAAGAAAATTCTAACATTTAGTCTGAAAGCATGATCTTTTCCTAGAATTTAAAAAAAAGGTGGAAATAATAAATAGTAGAAAGATGGGAAAGTTTACTTTTCCTCATTCCTCTGAGTTCTTTCTACGCTGGCAAAATTTACTTTTGTTGGAATTTAATTCCCAGGACATTCATTAGACATTCTCCTTACTCAACTAGAAATACTGTATGCATGTCAAAGTTCAATCTAAATGGTTTTTAACTGAACATTTTACCAGGTAAACCATGAAGACTTGACTTCAAGTCATTTCGAAAATCACAGTTAATTACAAAAATCTCAAAATACCTCTGAAATGAAAGTACATCAAGGTCTTCAAAGAGGACTAATGATTTTATTTTGAACACACCAATCCAACTTTAAAATATAGGGTGGGCATCACTGATTTCTTTCATCTCAGGCCTTACATAACTGAATGTCGATTTGTTTTCAACTTGGTATCCTACCCAAGAAAGCAGAAAGTTTTCGGAAAGCTCCCAATCATTCATTCAAATGAGAGGAAAGCCACATTCTCCCTCTTCTCACAAATATAATTTCCATTTCACTCCAAGTCCTACATCCCTTTCCAGTGCTAGTAAAATATATCCTCCATCCCAAACACACTGTAAGTTATATGAGGGCAGAAACTTTTTATTTCATTTTATGCCTCATCCAGCACAATGCCCAGCACTTAGGAGCTAATCAATAAATGTGGATACATCCACAAATATTTGTTTAAATGTATAAATATAGAAATATGATTTTTCCATATTTTTCTAATGTGTAAATATAGAAACAAAATTCAGGACACATGATTCTTTAAAATGTGTGAAAGTTTAAAAAATTATAACATCTAATGTTAATGAACATCCTCAAACTATTAGGAATTCAAGTTGATTCATTTTTTAAAAAAGGTAACTTGACTGTATACAATAAAAGTTGAATTTACATACCCTTTGATTCAGCAATTTTATTTATTTCTAGGTATAAACTATTCTAAGGAAATATGTGCAAAACAATGCATGTTCAGTGTTGTTTTCTTAGAAATAAACTAAATACAATAAGAATTTGGTTAAATAAATATAGCTTAGTCATAAAATTACCAAAACGGAATACTATTTTGCCACTAAAATATTCTGTGGATAAATTTTTACTGCCATGAAAAACTGTTAACACTATATTAAGTTCAAAAAGGAAGGTTAGTACCCTATAAGACCATTTTTAAAAAATGTATCATACATTAAAAAGAACATGGAAAGAATACATCAAAATGTTGACAGTAATTGTGTCCTGGTGGGAAAATTATAGCCTTTTTCTTTTTTTGCTATTTGTATTGCTTATTCTGCTATTTCTGTCATGCCTATGAATTATTTTATAAAAATAAAAAAATAGTTTTAATTAAAAATTAACACATGGTCTTCTCACAGACAATAGTCTTAATGACAGTAAAAAGGTTCTGTCAATTACATCACTTAACTTCAAAACATTCTGACACACATTATCCAAGAAAGTAGAGCATATGAGAAATACTTTCAAAGGAAAAGGAAACCCCCAGTCCTGAGCAATTTACAAGGCAAGGAAAGAAATGCTAGTATCTCTGCCAGTTAAGGTTATGAATAATAGAATGATGGTTATTTTTGGAAAATATTTTATCTCACTTTTCACCTCCATGGGTTCTGACTGAGTTGTAAAGTAGATTTCTATTAAGCATCATTGGACTCGCTAATTAAGATTTTTAAAGGGTTGGGGATGACAGAGGATGAGATGGTTGGATGGCATCACTGACTCGATGGACATGAGTTTGAGTAAGCTCTGGCAGTTGGTGATGGACAGGGAAGCCTGGCGTGCTGCAGTTCATGGGGTCACAAAGAGTCGGACATGACTAAGCAACTGAACTGAACTGAACTGAAAGGGCTCGGGGGAGGAAGCTGCAGAAGAGAGGCAATTTCTTCTGTAGGAAGTAGGAATTAAACTTAATTAGAAATCAGTTTCTAGCTCTTTCTAGCTCTATCTATCCCCCAGATCTGAAAGTTTTAAAAAAATAATAATAACATCCAATGTTAACAAGCACTCTCAGACTGTTGAGAATTCAAGTTGGTTCAACTTGAAGTCATCTCTCTTAACACAGATCTAATGGATCAGTTTCATTTTAAAGGTTTTACCAAGAAGGAGGTAAAATTTAAGTGGTGGAAAAGAAATGTCTACAGACTACAAAGTGCCTCTACGCTCACGACTTCACAGGATCAGAAGGCATCTTAAGGAAAAGCCACTCCCACAGACTTCTCATTAGAGAATCATTCACATGGATGTCATGAAGAGCTGCCAGATTCATACTCTGTGTGCAGACTGCACCCATTGACCCTGTTGTTTGGCCCTGAACCACACACTGATTCTTGGCCTGAAATCCTTTGAAGAAGGTCACTGAGCTCCATGTGGGTCACTTTGCAGCATTGTTCTCAGCCACAACCCAAGGATTGTAACACGGTTCTAAGGGCAGGGGATACATCAGAACACTAAAGTCCAGCTCCGACCTGGAGCAGGCCTGAGGAGAAAGTCTTGCTCTCTTACTGACACAGTCTCAATGGGAAGGTTGTATAACTGTCACATGAAACCAAAATGTGTGTGTTTCCACATGTAAAAATCTACGTTGCTTCACTGTCTTGTTGTGACATGGAGTAGACAATGATGTGCCCATGTTTTAATCTGTAGCCAGGACATCAAATGTCCTAAAAAGGTCAAACAAATGTGTGAAATTGTGGAGGCCAGCCCTTGGGCTAACACTTTGGCGGGCATAGCAGGTGTGCAGCTGTGGGCAGCTGTGTCCTATCACAGCTGCAGCACTGGCTTCAAAATCACCAAGACTTGTGACATTGTTTTCCTGTCCATGCCAAAGCCACTGGCTTTAAAGCAGGAGTTCCACAGACATTTAGTTATATAGGAGATATTAACACCCATCAGTCTACAGATTCAAAAATATGCATTCAGCAAATTTCACCCACCTCAGGCTTTCATGTCTGTTTACATGTTTCAATTGGCACCATCAAAAACAAAGTTGCTTTTTTTTTCCCATTCTACCCTGGAATATCTCTTTTCTTTTAGGAAAATATTCAATAATCTTATTAGCTTAAGAGTGTAAATGTGGCTGACTTCCCATTCCGCAAAAGGAAGTTTCAGACTTCTGAGATTTTTAAAGGATCCACCTTCTACTACTTCTAATAATTTTTTCAAAAGAAAAAGTATAAAGACTCAATAAAAAGAATACTTCCTTAGAAGATATAAAAAGTCTGGTCACTCTAGCAAGATAGTCTATTTCCCTGAACTCTCCATTTTCAAACAGTCACTTGTAGTGTGTATTCACTGATATTTGCCCTTTTTGAGGCCCTGTTTTTTGACTTTCCTTTAAAAACTCTGTTACCTCTTGGTTTCTATGAGTCTGTCTTTCACACAAGGAGAGTAGAGCTTGGCTTCTCAGAGCAGTGCTTGGCAAGCACAGAGGCAGGAAACGCAGAAGGGAATGAGTCTGTCAGACTCATTTTCTTCTAGTTCAAATGTTTATTTCAGATTCGGGAGGAAGTGGAGTGGTTCCTTTCCATTTCCTCCTCTCTGGAACCTGTGAGTTGTGTAAGGCTTAGAGAGTCTACCACACATCATCCTCACAGGTTCACAGATGGAGAAAGAGACTCTTCAGAAAACTCCAGGTTTGAACAGAGCAGGATTCATAGCTCTCTCTGCCCTCCCAGGAACTTCTCTTATGGGTTGAGACTAGAGCCTTGAGCAGGACAACTGAGAGCAATGCAGAGGACAAGGCCAGTGGGCTAGGGAACATCCTATACCAGCTCCCAAGGGGCAAGGGCCATGTTCCACCTGACATTAAGTTCCCAGCCCTGCCGCACAGCACACCCCAGACCACTTCTTAGCCAGGGAGGTCTGCCATAATTTGTGAGTGTCACAGTGAGATCTGGTCCCAAGCCTACTTCCTAGGTTCCTGAGACTTACTGTTTCTGACATCAGGATGGAGTTTCAGGAGCAAAACTTAAAATATACCTGTTTTAGTAATGAGCTGGTTTCAACCTTAAACATGCTGACTTTTCCAATCCACATTCTGATATCACTGTTTTATTTTATGACAAGCTATTTAAATCACCACACTCACAAGCTCAACTCTGCAACTTGCTTTATTGTCTATGCAATTGACACAGGTCATTTTTAATGCCAAATGGAGACCATCAAAAACTAAACTAGAAAATCTTATGGTGGGTTTACTACTAAACTCTAACAGATGTGCCTGACTCTAACATTAGGACTGAAGCATAATTTTAGGTACAAATTACTTATTAAGAATATTTATAGACAGAGAACTTGTTCAGCAAAGAACCTAAAACATTTAACACAGCTTATCCTGTAGCTGAGCAATTGATAAGGAAGCCAAACATTGTAAATGCATTAATTTTGGTTTGTTTAGGAAAGTTTCCAGGGCAGAGTGCATGATCTAATCACATTGGTTTTGTCAAAGTTTTAGAAGATGAAAATCTGACTCATTATCTCTACTCATAGCTTAGACTTTTTTGAGCTGTATTACTGTTTGCTAGTCACTAATCATGTTCATGCTCACCAAGATCTCTGCATATAAAATATATACTAAGTGCAACTATATATACTCATATATTTACATTTACACATCCAATATTACATCTAGTTTCTATATTATGTTCTGGATGAACTCCTGAAACAAATGAACACTTCCATATGTTGAATTTCCTCCTAAGGGCCACTTATTATGATTCATGTGAGCTAACAATATATTGAAGGCATATTACATTAATACAATCATCACAATATTCACTTTAGAAACCGAAAGTACTCAATATATAAATTGAATTGCCATCTGATTGTTTAAAATTCCCTCTATTGGTCACTAACTAAACAAGGCAGACTGATTTTAAGCACAGTAATGTAACAAGTCTTTTTAATTAAGAAAAACCAGGATGAAGTGGGGGAAAGGAAAGATAATGAAACATAGTAAAGATCATAATGAGACAAACATTTCTACTTGAAGATATTTTCACTAGAGGACACTAAAGGCAAGCTATGCCAAGTCATGTACTTTTCACACACAAAATTATATTGTATCAAATTTAAATTTGTTACAACTGCCATGTACATTACACCAGTGATAAGGAAAATGTAACTCAATATCTGATCTAGTGAAACAGCAACCAACATTAGCTTCTAGCCACATGAAGACAATCTCCAATGACATTACTGGTGTCAGCTAAACCTCTGCCAGTTTGTCTTCTCCATCCATTTTTAAATAACTGTGTGACTATCTCAATTAGGAAATCTTGAAGTCTCTATGATGAGGCAGTTTGGGTGCTCATTTTCAGTGCCCTGCATTTGCTGTACTTAAAATAGACACTTGTACCAATGTCCTTTCTATTACCCCAAGGGGAAAAAAAAAATCACATACACACCAGTCCTTTTTCTTTCAGCTCACAGAGAAGCAACTTGATCCCAGCAGTGTTGAAACCTGAGTAGGTCACTGTACACCGCGATAAAATTCCCTAATCCCTGAGCCAACTCTCCCTAAGGGGGGCCTCCTCCTGATCCTCCACTTCCCAGGCTGACTTTTGCATTCGCTCTCTCCTCTTTCCCCCTTTCATTTCCCCTACCTTCAAGCCTTGATACGTGATCCCCGGTGGGGGCTCAGGTTTCCGTTTTTACAGCTTAGGCCGGGCTAGCTGTATACATTCCTTTCTTTCTGCCGGGCAGTGATTACTTACCAGAGCTTAGTTTACGCTGGTCCAGATGAAAGCCGTTCAGATGAAGGCAAACACAGCCAGGCAGCTCCAGCGGCACCGATATGAAGCTGCACAAGGCCACATTGTGTTCTCGGTGACATTTTGTTGCACATATTTTTACATAGGGCAATCAACTTGTTGAGTTACTCTACAATTTAGGTTTGGGGAAATGGAGAGGTAGTAATACCAGGAGGTTTGGGGAGGGGCTTTATGGATGTGGTTATTAATATTAAAAGCAGAAAATATTGATGAGTTCAAGATAACCCACCTTTTGACTTTGAGAAATCACTTTAAAAATGAGAACTTTGGGCGCTATTGTATTAGAAGAATGCATACTGAAGAACTGCTCTAGAAATGGGATTTCATCACTCATTGGCGTGCTGTGCACTGACCTGACTGAAGATTTTGACTTGGGGTCTCTTACACATTGTTCCAAACTAGGGAAAAAATATGGATCCTTCAGGCAATTGAATTATTTGCTGCGTAAAACTTCTTATTTAATGCTACTCTGTACTGAAATGACAAGGATTAAAACTTCAAATAGTAGGTGGTGATTTGGAAGAAAAATAACATTTTAAAGAGGAAATTCTGTGCACGAAGGTTAATTCCATACTTAGTCCTGCAGCACTGGCTAAAAATTGTGTAATTTTTCCCCTTCACACAATGTTGTTTTTGTTTCTTCCTCACCAGTTCAGACAAACATCTGTTATACTGTAGAAGGACAACTATCTCCCAAACCACGGAGTGCTCCTGCAGCCAAAGTCAACAACGTGAGCCCCAAGCATCGAGCACAGTCAGCCTTTATATCCAGCCGGGATAACATTTCACATGTTTTGATTAAAATTAGCTAATTTGTAATCCTAGAACCTATGAAACTTAAAAGCTGCCATCCATATAGATCACATTAGGCAGAGTGTTTTAAAGGGCCAGTGCACATTGTGATTTCTTGGTGGCTTCACCTCCCTCCTCTTCCTCCAAGACCAATTTAAAATGAAACAGAAAAGTAATCTGGAAATGCAGGACAGGAGGGAAGGGTGAGTGAGGAAGAATGGTTATCCTAAACTGTCTGAATTCCAGCCTCCATGGGAAGACAACTCCTACCGGTATCTTTAAAAAAAAAAACAACAAAAAAACCCTATCAATGGAATCAGTGGTGGTTTCCATCACAAGGAATGGCACTGATTTCTAAGGCAAATCTTCCTTAACTCTCCTTGAACTGAAGCTGCACCGCATGCTTCCAGGTGCTAAGTTCCTCACCCAGAAATCAAAACTCTTATTCCAAAATGTTGCTACAGACATTTTCTGAAAGAAAGGAATGCTAACCATACACACCTAGGTACTATATAATAATATATATAGTATTTAGTATCCATGGGCCCCTTTCAAGGCACTCTCTAGAATATGCTTGTTCTAATCACGACGATGTCAAACTGCAATAGATTTTACTTAGTTGCTTGCCATTTTCCTCGTTTATCTTTTAAATACCAACTAAACCAACCTGACCAAGTCAGTGGGCAGTGTTAAGGATTCTATGCAGAAGATGGGGAACACCAAGAGGGCTGCAGAATGAAAACCAAAGTCCTCCCTGAAATCTGCTACTTGCTTGTAACTCACAGAAAGACGAAAATTACAAATAAAACATTAAAAATAAAAATCAAGAGAGACTTGTGAAATCAACACAAAACAAAACCCTCACCGGGCAAAAGCTGCAACTTCATGGAAAATAAGTTGGTGGGGGTGAAGGGGGACGAGGGGGGTCCGGAGCTGAGCGGGGCTCTTGTGCAATCACTCCAATGCGAACAGCTGGAGCGCCAGGCTGCCGCGCTCGCCACCTCTGGAGCACCGCTGGCCTGGCGGGGAGCCCAGCCTCGCCAACAGGACTCCGAGCCGGCCTTTCCGAACAATGGGCAGGCGCTCTGCGAAGGCGGCCCCTCAGACAGCTATCTTTTCAGCAGGGCTTGCCCGGGTCTGCTTAAACTGGGAAGTGAAGCATGCGAAGGCTGAGAGGGAGGCGGAGGCAACCTAGTGAGAGGAGCGAGCAGGGGCGGGCGAGGCGAACCGGCCGTCAAAAACGGTACCTAGACCTGCGCCGCTCGGGCCACAACTCGCCACGGCACTGACAGCCCCTTTACACCGATGCAGCAGGGTACTAGGAAGCGGTACGGAGGAACCAGGAGATGAACTAGGGAGAGAGGGGTGGAATCGAGCGCTCCCGGGATACCCTTGGCTCGGCGGCTTCCTAACTTTGGAGGGATCCGGGGATGGCTGCCGAAGAAGAGGGGGAAAAAAACTACCCCACCGACCAGGAAAGCCTCTTCACCATACCCACCCTCTACTTGGGCTCCGGGTCCCCTCCTCCCCGATACGCGCCCGTCCCAACCTGGGGTTTATAAGGTTAAAGAGTCTGTGGTTTCCCGGTCGTCCCCCACCCCCACCCCCATCAAATCCGAGGCAGACAAATCTCGGGGATGCAGCCCGACAGTTGGCCTCTGTTTTGCACCTGGAGGAGGAGCTGAGTCGTTCAGGGCATCCTACGGAAACTGACAAGCGCTCCTCTTACACCCCCTCCCCCCCCAAAAAATCCATACAACAGCCCGAAGGGAGCGGGCGGAAGAGAGCTCAAGCTCTCTGGCTCCGAAGTCCAAAAAATACCTTCATTTCCTCATTGATCTCCCTTTTCACTGGGTGAGCCGGTTTCCTGCTCCTTTTATTTTCCGGAGGTCTCCCTTCTTTCTCCATTTCTGCCATGTTTTTGTGTCTGGTTTCGGTGGAGATGAAATGGCTGCTGCCGCCGCCGGCGGTGGCGGCGGTGGCGGTGGTGGTGGTGGCGGTGGTGCTGATGGTGGCGGTGCTGGCGGAGGTAGCGGTGCTGGCGGGGCCGGGGCCGGGGTTGGGCGCGGGGCTGGGCGGGGGAGGAGGGGAGGCAGGCTCCGGAGAAGCGCGGTCTCTTCTAGCGGCGGAGAACGTCAGTGGCTGTCAGAGGGAAAGGTAGCTCGAGGGGTCTCGGGGATGCCGCCGCCGCCGCCGCTCCGGCTCCCGCCGCCGCCGCCGCCAACGCCGCCGCTGCCGCCAACGCTGCCGCTGCCGCCGCCGCTGCTTCTGCCGCTCCCGCCGCCGCTCCCGCCGCCAACGCCGCCGCCCGGCTGCATCCTCGGTGCCCCGTGGAGTCGTCAGCCATCTTCCGGCGCTCTGTCCGTCTGCATGGGCGAGGGGGACGAGGGCCCGGCGCGGAGACAGCGGCTCTGGGCGTGCGTGGATGTGTGTGTGTGTGTGTGTATGTGTGTGCGCGCCCGGGAGAGCGCGCCAGCCCAGGCACCCAGCGCCTCCCGCGAGCCGAGCCGGGGGCGGGCCGGGGGCCGGCGCCGGGAGCAGGGGGCGGGCGGGGGAAAGGTAGGGGGGGCGCTAGGACAGCCCCCAGCTCCCGAGCGGGCGTGGCTTCCACCGTCACAGTAGACGCGGATGCTGCGCGGCTCCGGGGGGCTGCTCGCGGCCGCCGGGCTCATCCGAGGCCGGCCCCGGCGGGACACGGCGCCCCTCGCGGCAGCTACCTCGGTACGACGCCCCTCGGGGGCCCTGCTCCGACCCCGGCCGCCCCCTTCAGCTCCGTGATGAGCTCGGGTGGGCTTGGAGTTGGGTTTTAAGCCCGAACTGGAAGCTGCTTAGGAAAAATGAATGGGGTTGCGGGGAGGAGATAGGGCAGTGGGAGGGCGTGGGGACCAGAGGTCGCGTTGATAGAAGGCCGCTTTCCGCCCCCCGCCCAGAAGGCAGACTGAGCTCGCCCCCTCCGGATGGCAAGGTCGGGGTCTCGGGAAAAGGAAACCACAGTCCTGACCTCTCCACAGCTGTCGGGGACAGTGTCGCCTTCTGGGGGCCACCTCAGGGCTCGGGAGGCTGGAGGCCCCTTGGAGATCCCTGCGCCTTGCTCGGCTGGTCCCCAGCGCGGCGCGGGTGACGACTGCGCTTGCAAGAAAGCTTTTGCCTCCCAATGAACCACTTAGAAGTAGGACATCTCGGCCTACAGCTCCTTGCTCTTTCTTTTCTTTCTTTTCCCTCCAGTTCTCGCTCACACACACACACACACACACACACACACACACACACACACACGTGTTTGTCTCACTACAGTTAACAGCGTTACCCCGTGCGCACCCGTCTCCCGGTGCGCTTGATATAAACCACCCCCCCCAAGATTAGGTGCCGCTGGGAGTGCAGCGTCCCGCGTGAGGTTCCATTCTCCAGGGACCAGGACCACCTGGCCACCCCCGGCGGGACCATCCCCACCCTCTGGGTGACTCTTTGCCCTCGACTGCCCTGCGCGTATCTTCTCTCCCCAGTCGACCTCGCTCCCCCTGCGCTCACGCGCCTCTCCTTTGGCCCTCTGCATCCACGCCCGGGACCAGGCTCGGATGGCGTTTGTCCCTCTTTGGGTCGACGCAGTGGCCTAAACGGTTTGATGAGTTTTTGGTGAGACACGCAGCTCTAAACCCGTCGTACACGCGGCGGGAGACAAGCTGACGTTCCCGGCTTCGCTTTCCCGCGCCGCGACACTTCGTAATTACCTGACACAATGCTATATGGGGGTGTCCATTGTTCCATTCAGTGTTATTGTAGAGTGTGCTGTGACAGTGGTGGAACTTAAAATTGCACAATTAAAAAAAATTTTTTTTTACTAAATTTTTACTAAAAGAATGAATTCGGTGTGCAGGATATGAGTAAGATTTCCATTAAAATCTGTTTGGCCTGTCAAACGAGGCTCATCCTGGGTATTACGCTGCCTAATTTGCATCTTGGCATTGGTTTTTTTTTTCTTTTTTTTTAAACGTCGAATTAGAGCTCTTTGGGAGCGTACTCGGGAGGACTGAGTACCTCCACGTTGGCTATTTTGCCGTTTAGCATCGTTTTGCTTCGTAAAGGTCAAATTACAGATGCTTGGGCGTTTACTCAGGAGAGCTGAGCACCTCCTTTCGTCTCTTCTCTTCCCATTCTGGAGAAAGCGAGGAGAAGCCGCACCCCGCTCCGCGTGCCTCGTGGATCCCAGGCGAGCCAAGAGGCCAGAGGGAGCGGGGCCAAACCGGGCTCCGCTCCTGCAAGGGGTCCACGCGAAACCCTTGCCCCCAGGAAAGTTAAAAATCCTGGGGCGGTATCCCGGACGAGAAAAACTCAAGAGGACCGATGAGGTACTAGGGAGTGCTCTGCAGTACAAGAATTGGAGATTTTTTTACGGTAGCCTCTGGGAGTGTACCCAGGTATACACCGGTTTTGAGCCCAAGTGCTCTGTCTGGCCAGGAGTCCTCAGGAACCCACAGTGGGACCCGAGACCATCCAGACAGCGAGAATACCCGGAGGAGCCAAAACCTGTTTGCGCTGACACAACCCCCGCCCCCTTCCTGGGACGCTAACACAACATTCTCATTTTTAAATGAGTGTGTGAGAGTGGGTGTATTTCTCAGCGAGAAATAAGCATCCTAATGCCATTGCTGGAAGAGAGAGAAGAAGAAGAAATCTTTTTGATTTTCCAATCTGAATTTCATCCAAAACATCTGATAAATAGGATGTGGGTTAGAGTTAGTTCTCTCTGTTTTGTCCTCTCGGTCTTTAATGAGTAGTGAGAAAACTTTTTTTTTTTTTACTTTTGAATAACTGTGGAAAGGTATGTTGTAAAGTGTACAGAGAAAAAAGCTTTTTGTCTTCTGGAGACATATTTAAGTCCCCTCTGTTTCCTTTGATGCCAGAACCATTACAATTGATTCACTGTTGTTCAGTTGATATCAAATAACAAGTTATATACCCCAAGTCCTAAGATACAGTTTCACAAGTTAAGAATAAAATAAACAGAAAAGGTGAACTGTAGCCCAGAGTTATATTTAGAGGCAGCTACACTTCCTTTAAAGAAAATTACTTGCTCTGCCGTAGTTCAGGCATTTAAATACAAATAATCATATTAATCAGCCGCCTGTTCCTTCACAGGCATATGTCTTCCAGAAAACTGGAAGAGGTGAGAACATCGAATTAGAATCCACAGTGCATGTCATCACTGACAGAATGAAAGCTCATAAAGTATGTGTGAGGAGACTTTTAGTCTTGAATAAACCTCAGAGCTTATGATTTTTACACCTTGGCAAAGACAACGTGTAGTGAAAGCTGCTCTGTCATGTCTGACTCTTTGCAACCCCATGAACTGCCAGGCTCCTCTGTCCCTGGAATTCTCCAGGCAAGTATACTGGAGTGGGTAGCCGTTCTCTTCTCCAGCGGATCTTCCCAACCCAGAGATCGAACCCAGGTCTCCCCCATTGCAGGGAGATTCTTTGCCATCTGAGCCCCCAGGGAACAGATGAAGACAATTATATAATGGGTTGTTGTTTTATGAATTTGGATATATCATGAGTCCAATAATGTTCCCTGGATAACTTCAGACACTCTGTAAGAGTATAACCCAGTGTGGACAGGACAATCTCTTACTTATCTTGGAAGAGCCACCCTTTATTCTATGAATTACCTTAATGCTTCCCAATCATTAGCGCCCTCTCTCTCTCTCTCTCTCTCTCTCTCTCTCTCACACACACACACACACACACACACACACACTCAAGCATACATCCAAGACAAACCCTGAAAGAAAAAAATTCCCTTTACTAGCCCTTCCAGTCACCAAAATAGGCACAAGATTGACCTTTCATTACATTCATTCCTCAGATATATTTTTATGACTTTTACTCTTCAAGGTTTCTCTTAATGTTCATTCTAGCCTGATAAATCCAGAAAATACTTGAGAGAGTGGATAGGAAGAAGACCCCAGTGTGATTTGCCTTCAGCCCTCAACCTCTCAATCTGCTTATTTGTTATCTCCAAGAACACCTAACTCAGAGGCCTAGTCTTCATGACTTAAAAGAAATTAATAGATATTTGCTGATTGATTAGTATGATATAATAACAAACTTACTTTTGTATATTGTCTAAAATTAATGCTCATTTTGAACAAGCTCTGTAATCTAACCAAATGTGGAGACTAAAATATGTGGGGAAATTACTATGCTGAACACATTATACGAATTGTCTCATCTAATATCCACAAAACCCTATAAGGCAGCATCTACTGTGATCCCCATTTTACAGATGAAGAAACTAAGGCTTGCATAAGCTAAGTTATTAAGTCATAAGCTAGTAAGTATTGGGGTTTGAATCTATAACTTTCTTTTCAACTCTCGATTTGGAGTTCTTGACACTATGCTAATCTACTTCGACATATTCCTTTTGACAATCTGTATTTTGTATAATCTAAGGCCCTCATTTTTCAAATTTTAACATCTCTGAAATTGTGACATATCTTATAAGACTTCTTTAAATTATAAGTAACAGTTCCCCCCGCCCCCACCACTTTAGTATATTAAGAAATCACATATTTTCCACAACAGCGGTGTATTTGGTTATCGTAGGTTATGCTGCAATATCAAATATCAGAAAATCTAAGAGACTTAAAACAAGATCGGTTTGGGACTTCTCTGGTGGTCCAGTGGTTAAGACTCCATACTCTTTATGTAGGGGGCCCAGGTTCGATCCCTGGTCAGGGAACTAGATACCACATGCCTCAACTAAAGATCATGCACACCACAACTAAGACTGTGCAGCCAAATTAAAACACACCACACACACACACACACACACACACACACACAGGAGAGGTTTATACTACTTGCTCACACAAAGTTTGCTGAAGATCTGTGTGACTCTCCAGGGGGCACTGCACCTTTGTACCAGTATGTACTTTCCGTAGCTACAAAGTAGAAGGTAAAACCTTGGGGGATCTCACACAGCAATTAAATGCTCCAGATTAGCAGTGACATAGGTAACTTCTTCCCACAAATCATTGACTTGAATTAGTCACATGGCTCTGTCCAACTGCTAGGGAAGCTGGGAATTGAATCTACCACATTCTCCAAAGGAGTGAAGAGCTGGATATGGGCAAGCATTTATGAAATATGGTCATTAGAATCAGTTAATGTAAATATCATGGATCCATTTTAGTAAAAACCAGTGAGCAACAGTTGGCCTATGATCTGTCATAGTCCATTATAAGTGCACTTTCAAAATTCATGCTAGTGTTTAACTTCAAAGAACAAAATTCAGAATTCTTCAAAAAGAACGTTATGAAACAGCATAACTATAATTCAGGAAGTCTACAGGTGAGCTTCAGGGTTTTGGAAACTTCTGAAAGGATATACCAAATCATCAGTGCATTTTTTCTGAGGAATGGGTCATTCTCAACTGGGATTCGTGATTCTTTCATTCCTTTATTCAACAACTAAGTGTTGAGAGCCTAGTATATTCCAGGCATGATGTTCTGAGTTCTTGGGATCCAGCAGCAAAGATGACACACAAGTTCCCAAATCTCGTTAACTTTATAATCTGCAAAGGTGACAATAAATAATAATTTTAAAAAGAGATCATTTTAGATCCAGAAGGTGAGAAAAAAGGACAATGTGATAGGAACTGGAATTGAAAAAAGAGGTTGGGGTCTACTCTAGCTAAATGGTCAAGATTAACCTTTAGGAGGGAATATTTGATCTGAAATAGGAAAGATGAGAGGGACTGCCTCTGCAGAGGTCTTATAATCCTTGAGAAAAGTGTTCTGGTTCAAATTCTAAAAGAGCTGAAGAATGCACTCAGTACCCTGGAGCCGTTGAAAGTATCTGGAGCATGGAGAGTGTAGGAGAGGTGGTGAGAGAGGCATGCAGAGGCCTGATGTGCTGGGGCCTGTAGGTAAGGGATGGATAAGAGATCAGGATTTTCTAGGTTTGGAGTCTGAAGGCAGAGGGCAGGGAGTAGAGGTGAATGATGGCTCCTGCCTGAGATGGAGCTGGGAATAGCACTTGCGCAACACGGCACAGCCAGGCACAGTGAGGGTAGACACAGTGGTGTGCAGGAACTCGGACAGAAGGTTCTGGGGTTCCTATAAATACCCTCCACTCACCATAGTGTGCGTTTCGTGTGTGCCTGAGAGTAGAGTAGGTGTGGCTCTGAGAGACTGTAGAATTTTTTTTTTAATTTATACATAATCTTGTATTGGAGTATAGTTGAGTTACAATGTTTTATTGGTTTCGAGTGCACAGCAGAGTGACTCATTGTACTTATATATAGTCTTTTTCGTATTCTTTTCCATTATGGTTTACTACAGGATACTGAATATAGTTCCCCATGCTATACCAGGAGGACCTTGTTGTTTATCTATTTTATATATAGTAGTTTATATCCGCTAATCCCAAACTCCTAATTTTTCTGTCCCCCTTCCCCTGTCTGTGAGTTTGTTTCCATTTTGTGAATAAATTCATTTGTATCATATTTTAGATTCTGCATACAAGTGATATCACATGATAATTGTCCTTCTCTTTTTGACTGGCTTCACTTATCCATCCATGTTGTTACAAGTGGCGTTATTTCCCTTATGGCTGAGTCATATTTCATTGTAGTATGGACTATTATACCACATCCTTCTTTATATATTCATCTGTTGAAGGGCCTGTAGGTTGCTTCCATGAGACTACAGAGTCGAAGTAGACCTGCCCCTAAAATATTTGATCAGAGACTCCACTAGGACTTCCACATCAGAGGAGGCCAGCTGGAGAGGTGACTGTGGCTGAGGAGTGAATGCTCCCCACCCACCTACCCACCCACCTGTCATGTAGATGCCAGCCCAGTGAGAAGAGTGTAATGGTGGACACCAGAGAAGATTAAATCAGCTGAGATTATCTGGAGGTTTCATTTCCACCTCCTAGCATAGAAGTCTTGTGAAACAGACATTGGGTTCAATTATAAAGAAATGAAGTTTCAGTTCAGTTCAGTCAGTTCAGTTCAGTCGCTCAGTTGCGTCTGACTCTGCGACCCCATGAACCGCAGCACGCCAGGCCTCCCTGTCCATCACCAACTCCCAGAGTCCACCCAAACCCATGTCCATCGAGTCGGTGATGCCATCCAATAATCTCATCCTCTGTCATCCCCTTCTCCTCCTGTCTTCAATCTTCCCCAGCATCAGGGTCTTTTCAGATGAGTCAGCTCTTTGCATCAGGTGGCCAAATATTGGAGTTTCAGCTTCAAAATCAGTTCTTCCAATGAACACCCAGGACTGATCTCCTTTAGGATGGACTAGTTGGATCTCCTTGCAGTCCAAGGGACTCTTCAAGAGTCTTCTCCAACACCACAGTTCAAAAGCATCAATTCTTCTGAACTCATCTTTGTTTATAGTCCAACTCTCACATCCATACGTGACCACTGGAAAAACCATAGCCTTGACTAGACAGACCTTTGTTGGCAAAGTAATATCTCTGCTGTTTAATATGCTGTCTAGGTTGGTCATAACTTTCCTTCCAAGAAATAAGCGTCTTTTAATTTCATGGCTGCAATCACCATCTGCAGTGATTTTGGAGCCCAGAAAAACAAAGTCAGCCACTGTTTCCACTGTTTCCCCATCTATTTGTCATGAAGTGATGGGACCGGATGCCATAATCTTAGTTTTCTGAATGTTGAGCTTTAAGCCAACTTTTTCACTCTCCTCTTTCACTTTCATCAAGAGGCACTTTAGTTCTTCTTCACTTTCTGCCATAAGGGTGGTGTCATCTGCATATCTGAGGTTATTGATATTTCTCCCAGCAATCATGATTCTAGTTTGTGCTTCTTCCAGCCCAGCATTTCTCATGATGTACTCTGCATAGAAGTTAAATAAGCAGGGTGACAATATACAGCCTTGATGTACTCCTTTTCCTATCTGGAACCAGTCTGTTGTTCCATGTCCAGTTCTAACTGTTGCTTCCTGACCTGCATACAGATTTCTCAAGAGGCAGGTCAGGTGGTCTGGTATTCCCATCTCTCTGAGAATTTTCCACAGTTTATTGTGATCCACACAGTCAAAGGCTTTGGCATAGTCAATACAGCAGAAAGAGATGTTTTTCTGGAATTCTCTTGCTTTTTCTGTAATCCAGCAGATGTTGGCAATTTGATCTCTGGTTCCTCTGCCTTTTCTAAAATCAGTTTGAACATCTGGAAGATCACAGTTCATGTATTGCTGAAGCCTGGCTTGGAGAATTTTGAGCATTACTTTACTAGCGTGTAAGATGAGTGCAATTTTGCGGTAGTTTGAGCATTCTTTGGCATTGCCTTTCTTTGGGATTGGAATGAAAACTGACCTTTTCCAGTCCTGTGGCCACTGCTGAGTTTTCCAAATTTGCTGGCATATTGAGTGAAGCACTTTCACAGCGTCATCTTTCACATGTAGCAAATACCTGAAGTTTTTACATTGATACTTATAGCTCACACATATATTTTACCCTATAACTCAAATTTGCTTTTAAACAATTTTTAAATGAAGTTTTCTGACTCCTGAAGTAAATTTTGTGCATTACCTGCCTGATTATTTACTATCTAAATAGTATCACCCAAACAAGAATGGCTTTCCTTGAGGGTATGGCCTTAATATCATAATAAGACCAACTTAAACATAGAACATTTTCAATAATTATCCCAAATTCTTGTAAATACAAATTTCAACTTAGTATCTGAGTTATCTTGAATTGTCATTGCCGTCCCCAATGACATCCGTTGATGAAATCAGATCTCTTCTCTGTATTAGATTTATGTAGATACTAATGTAGATATAATATCGTATTTCCTTTAGACAATCAAATGCCATTAAAATGATCAGCCCTCTGACAATCTGATGTTGAGTTGTATCATCAACAGTCATGTCTTGAAGTCCTGCTAGAGCCAAGTATTTTGCACAAATTGTGTCAATTATTTCTCACAAGCATGCTTAAGAGTGTAGTTGTTCCCGTTTCACACCTTAGGAGACTGAGGCTGAGCTCAAGGTCACACTAGGAAATGGCTGGTCCAGAAAAACATCTTCAGTTGGCCAACTTGCAGACAGGTGAGGTATGCTGCCACCTACTCCACACTCTGCTCTTCTCTGCTCAGTACTTCTATCGCTTTTTTGGGGGGAAAAGAGAATATGCAGATACAGTAAATAATTCTAATTTCTACTTTATTCTAATTTACACCTGGATGTTATAGGAATTAAAATACCCACGACCAATACTCAACCTTTCAAAAATAACATACTACACTGTAATGTTCTCAAACCAAATATGGTATTCAGTGAATGGTTACAGAGAATTGATATCTAAGTTTTGACCCACCTCCTTTGAGAAACATTACATGTTGTAAGAAACATTTTTCTTTCACAGAAAAATTGTCTCCAATGTGCTGTTGAGCCATAAGTTGTCTCTTTATTACATCCCAGAGGGAAGAGGTTAAGTGGAAAAGATTCCACAGTTTAACTTTGAGAGGACATTACACATTTCAGTGTAAGAAAAAATTTTTCATCAAAAGCTAAGTAGATAAACTAAAGATGGTATAATAAGTCTTGGGATATAGGTTGTGCATTTGTTTTGCTTTGTTTTTTAAATCCACTAAAGTTACTAAATCTGTATACCAGATGCTGAAGTAGGACTCACTCAACTCAGTTTTGCCTTTCCCATCTGAAGTTAGTCAGTCTTTAGGGCAGCTGATTGCTTTTGGAATCTGGAGGTGAGGGAGAGCTGGCAGGGACAGAGGAAGAGAAGAGAGAAGATCCAGGGACAGTGACTGCAGGCTGCGCTCCCCGAGGAGGTCTCGGGATGTACAGTATGGGAAAGTGCCAAAGTCCTAAGCTGGAAAACACAGCAAAACCAAACCAACCCCCAGCATGGGGAAATAAAAGGAAGTTCAACACTGAACAGAGTGTGCACAGGAGCATCTCTTTATGTGAAGAGCAGTAGAGTTTTGTGGCCTGAACACACAATTACATAGAATTTAGTAATACAAAAGCTACTATTTGTTTAATGCTTTTTAATAAATGGACTTTAATAAGTAGTACTGTGCTTAATATCTTAAAGAAATTATTTTATTTGATCCTCAACGCAGTTGACACAATTACAGACTGTGTCCCATTTTGCAGATGAGGAAATGGAACATTAAGCAGTTGCCTTCTAAGTGGGTCAACAATCTGAATGGAATCCAGAATTCTTTCTGCCACCTTGCAATACCAATGGTTTTGATGAGGGTTCTTGCTTGCAAGCAACAGAATGAGCTCTGACTATCTAAAGGAAACAAAAATGTTGAAGGAAAGAGGGCTCATAGAATCCGAGAGGCTGGAAGAACAAACAGGCTTGGGAAACAAGGAAGAACCCAGGGCCTAAGGAGGCCAGACCATAGGAACACTCTATCCAAGATGCCATCATCTCTGCTTCTGCTGCACCACACCTTCTAGAAATGACTACTGGAAATCATACTGACCCCTTAAACTGCTCCAGATGCTCCTCCTTCATCTCGGGGTGCATGGGCCTGTGTGGGAGGGTCCATGGTCCGGCACTGGGGCCCCCACTATATTCCAGGGTGAGAGGAGAGAGCAATTCAGTCTGTTTGGCATCTTACAGTGGAAAGTGAGTTCTTATATCCCAAGATCACATGCAATGAAGAATTCCCCTAAACACAAGGACAGATGGATTTTGACAGCCAAAAGAATGTTATAATGTCCTTCCAGACTACCCGCTGTAGCCGCTTTGTAGCAAATCATTCCATTAGGAAAGTAAATGTAGGGCTGTTAAAATAATTTTGAAAGGTCAGGCAAAGGTGGAATTATGCAAACATTAAATATTGCAAATCAAAACCTGACTGACCTAGAATTTCATCCTAATAGATTTATTTGCAATCTCTAAATGCAAACTTAAAAAAGACAAATTTGATAACCCATATGCTAAACAGCAATTAATTGGAATGTTTAGGGAATGGAATAGTTCTTGTTAACTTAAATTGCTAACTAAAAGTGATTAAGCCCTTTAAAAGACCCACAAACCTTTATATTTGAGATCTTGTCACTGCAATTCTTTATAAAATATTTGGATTGTGAAGATTTTGCAATGCCTCAGAATTACTGTTGCCACCATATGTGGTTGTAAAGTGCAGTGGGCATAGATTGTGCTAAATGTGTATAGATCTCAGGGTATACATTCTATATACATCAGGCAAACTTCTTTTTTTTTTTTAATTTTAGGCTAATCCTTTTGTAACCTTTTATTAACATTTTTATTTTTTAAAAAAGAATTATCATTTCCTAATGTAAAGGAAGAAATAGCTATATATTCAATTACAAATGCAGAAACATATAGTACCATTTGACCTTGAAAATGTAACAGCCATGAAAGCATCCAATATTAGTTTATTAGCCAAACTTCTGATATGAGTTTGCCTAGGGAGATAGGAGGTGAGAAAAAGGGAGACTAATCCTAGTGAAGGATAGAAATGGCAACCATTTGAGTTGGGCCTTGATGGATGAGTAGGATATTGACAAATGAGGGAGGGAGAAAGAGGAGCATCCTAGGCAGGAAGAACAATATGAAGAAAGGTGTCAAGGCATGAAAGTGCAAATGGAGCAAAGGGAAGGGGGATAATTCAGTGGGTTTAGAATGAGTGTATTAAAGGGGATCTGTGAGATCACCCCAAAGGTAGGATAGAAACAGATCATCAATGGCTGCAAATGCCATCCTAAAAGAGCTTAAATATTTGCTGAACTATAATCAAAATTATTTTATAATAAGGTATTATATAGGTATTTTTACATTCATTTTACAGATGAATAAACCAAAGCATAAAAATGTTAAGTGACTTGCCTAAAGGCATTCAGCTAGGAAGTAACAGAACCAAGATTTGCATTTAGATCTAGCCTGATTCTAGAGCCTAGGATCTTAACTTTCAACCTATGCGATTTTAACAAACCATACTCCAGAAGGCATTATAAAAGGAAATATAAAAGCAGTGGTAATTTTACAATAATAGATAGGACCTGAGGAAAAGATGTATGCAAGATAACAGACTATTTTGAGGTTGTAATCAATAAAGATGATTTTCACATTAGCTTTCATAGCTGCAAGACGTAGTATTGTAGGAACCCACAGAAGGATGTGGGTTCATTTATTTTTAGATCCCTCCCACTATACAAATATGTTAACATTATATCTATATAAATACTTTCTTTGTTACTTCTTTCCTATCTACCTCCTTTGAAAGGGAAATCTCATTTATTCTGGTCATTACAAGTAACCTAATATAAAGGAATTATAAAGTGTCTTCTTGTAAAACACACTTGGGGGATTCAGTGGTAGTCCTATTAAATCAATATTAAAAATGATGAAATCCAATAAAAACATTAAGTCCAAGTCTTAAGAGGCATGCAAATAGTCTTGTATGAAAAAACTGAGGCATGATTATTAAATATGAGAACCAAGGTACAAATATCACCAATAAATCCTTTGGAAATATTTTTAAGAAAGAGACTGTCTCTCTTAGAGTCTGAGACAGATGAAAAACAGAAGGGAGTTCTGCACCCAGAGGACTTCAAAGATTGAAATGTTGACCAGTCCATTCAGCTTCAGTGTCTTGGAATGACCACAGACAGGCTGTTTTTTAACTCCCTATGGGCTCCAAAATCACTGCAGATGGTGACTGCACCCATGAAATTAAAAGATGCTTAGTCCTTGGAAGAAAAGTTATGACCAACCTAGACAGCATATTCAAAAGCAGAGACATTACTTTGCCGACTAAGGTCCGTCTAGTCAAGGCTATGGTGTTTCCAGTAGTCATGTATGGATGTGAGAGTTGGACTGTGAAGAAGTCTGAGCACCGAAGAACTGATGCTTTTGAACTGTGGTGTTGGAGAAGACTCTTGAGAATCCCTTGGACTGCAAGGAGATCCAACCAGTCCATTCCGAAGGAGATCAACCCTGGGATTTCTTTGGAAGGAATGATACTAAAGCTGAAACTCCAGTACTTTGGCCACCTCATGCGAAGAGTTGACTCATTGGAAAAGACTTTGATGCTGGGAGGGATTGAGGGCAGGAGGAAAAGGGGATAACCGAGGATGAGATGGCTGGATGGCATCACGGACTCGATGGACGTGAGTCTGAGTGAGTCTGGGAGTTGGTGATGGACAGGGAGGCCTGGCGTGCTGCAATTCATGGGGTCGCAAAGAGTCAGACATGACTGAGAGACTGAACTGAACTGAACTGAACTGATGCTTAGTATGGCACAAGTACTTGAGAAGGATTGCTTTTCTTCTTTCTACAGTAGTAAAAGAATCTATTGTCATGAAATAGACCCTGGGTCAGTGTTACAAGCAAAACCTGCACCTACTATGAGACTCCTACTTCTCACTCTAGCTTTCTCTCCTCTGTTATCATGACGATTTCAATTTCAAACTGTAGCCGTGGTCATTCATTTACCTTTAGAAAAAGTATGAAGCTGAGACAGCTTCCAAAATATAAAACCAGATACTTACAACTTAAACTACCCATTTCACCTTGTTTGAATCTTAACTTAAATCAACCATGTGAAGACATTCTTGAGACAATTGGAATATTAAGAATTTTGGTCATTTTGTTAGATGCAATTGTAGTTACTTTTTTAAAAAAGGAAGTCCTATTTCTTATAAATAAATTCTGAAATATTTTGAGGCAAAATATGATATCCAGGATTTGCTTCAAAATACTCCAGAATTGTTGAGGAGTGAAAAATGTGAATAACTGCCCAAACCGGGTAATAAGCACATATGGTCCATTATCCTATTTTTTCTACTTTTGTGTAAAGTTTGAAAATTATAATAGAATGTAATAAAAAGTAAAAAAAAAAAAAAACATTTAAAACACCACAAAAAGACCTATGTAAGAGAAGTCTAATTCAAAAGAGGGCTTCAACAATGAATGGATTTCTATCTAAAATAAAGTTCTAAGCCCTATAACTTGCAACATCTTTAGAACAACTCATGACCATAATATTTGCAAGCAAACAGCATTTCAATCATTTTTGCAGTGTATACATGCTTATCCTATGTGGCTAAATTGCATGCTTTGTTCTGGAGTTAAAAACAGCCATTCTCCTAGAAGTATAAGAAACAAAAGCACTTTATATTGTTTACTGATTTGAAGTTGGGAGGATCTATGGTTGAATAGTGGAGAATGATGATAGAACAAGGTTTCTATGTGCTGGGCACTGATCTAAGTACTTTACATTTATGAACTCATGTAAATATTCAAAATTACTCATTAATATAGGTAATATAGTTCTTCCCACTTTACTGACGGTAAATGACATAATTTGCCCAGTTTGCACTATTGGTTAATAGTAAAGCTGGGGTTCAAATGCAAGGAAGCTGACTCTTGTGTCATGGGCCCTTAATCACCAAGTTCTGTCACTCTCCATGGAAAGAGTGTCTTGTAGAGTTGTTTGTTTAGACTTTGGGGAGCTAGTCTCTTTTATTCGTAGAAAAATAAAGTAACTCTTACTCCCTTTGACATCAGCATATTCTTTTTGTTCTGTTATGTACTTCAAACTTATTACTCCCAACATGGTCATACCAGCCCTATAATATTCAAACATATTAATTACAGATGTTTGTTTATGGCATGATTTCAAAGAAGAGAAAACATCACAGCAAGCTCTTCTGATTTAAAGCAGGGTACTTTTGAGAAAGAGGTTCAACATCGTAGTAGTTGACGATGACATCTCTCTTATGTGGGTGTCAGCTGTTGGGAAATGCCCTTACATGATTTGTCCTAATCACTTATCACTTTCTCTCAGATGGACTTTTGCAAATTCTTTTCAGTCCAGCAAGTTGATGTCATGACTTCCATATTTCCAAGTTTAATAATGGAATCTCTTTCTCATTCTCCCTCTCATTTAGACACATTATTTGGGAAAGAGTTTTTCAAAGATCTATTTATCTATGTGCCACATCACAATAACCTTTGTGTATGATGACTTTAATTTGGGACTTCTTAATCCATGCAGCATAATTAAGAATTTATTTGAAATACTTATGTTATAACCTGAAATAAACTTGGAAAACTACAATTATCCTGAAGTTTTAGTCCATGAATTCAAATTGACCTACTCCTGAAGCCTCTCCATCCCAATTCCTGGAGGACTTTTAATAGCTATTTCTAGACAAGAATTAGTTTGAGTCTACATGGGGCTTCATATTGACTTATTTAATTGACTTGATCATTGAACTTATGAAAAGAATGGCTTGACTGACTTCTTTCAGTAAATTTGTGAAAAGTGATTTCTTAGAATTAACTAGCCATACTAATTTGATTGTTCACCCATAGATACATCTATCCTTGAATTTTCCATTTTCCAATTTGAGAAGAAAACTGCTTTTTAAGGCAGAGAAAATATTTTCGGGTAAAATATTTTAGGGGTTATATTTATGACTGCAGAGCAGCATCCTGACAAGATTCCTTGACAACTCTAATTTGAAGTTGTCAACCTTTATAAATATAATAAATGCAGTATGTCTTAATCCCCTTCTGCCTGATGTTACCTATATATACATTTCATGCAACAAAAGGTTTTTCTCTATATAAAATTCCATTATAATTTCTCTAAAACCTTACGGAATGTAGTCTGACCTATATATTTATTAAAAAAAAAGAAACAAAGAAAATAAATAAGGAAATTAGATATGAGAGAGAGAGAACCAATAAGAAATAGTAGGAATTTAGATTACAAATTTTTAAGAATAGTGATGCTCAGCCCTGGCTGCATATTAGAATCTCCTGAGGAATATTTGAAAAACACTTACTATGCCAAAGCCTTTGACTGTGTGGATCACAATAAACTGTGGAAAATTCTGAAAGAGATGGGAATACCAGACCACCTGACCTGCCTCTTGAGAAACCTATATGCAGGTCAGGAAGCAACAGTTAGAACTGGACATGGAACAACAGACTGGTTCCAGATAGGAAAAGGAGTACGTCAAGGCTATATATTGTCACCCTGCTTATTTAACTTCTATGCAGAGTACATCATGAGAAACGCTGGGCTGGAAGAAGCACAAGCTGAAATCAAGATTGCCGGGAGAAATATCAATAACCTCAGATATGCAGATGACACCACCCTTATGGCAGAAAGTGAAGAGGAACTAAAAAACCTCTAGATGAAAGTGAAAGAGGAGAGTGAAAAGGTTGGCTTAAAGCTCAACATTCAGAAAATGAAGATCATGGCATCTGGTCCCATCACTTCATGAGAACTAGATGGGGAAACAGTGGAAACAGTGTCAGATTTTATCTTTTGGGGCTCCAAAATCACTGCAGATGGTGACTGCAGCCATGAAATTAAAAGACACTTACTCCTTGGAAGGAAAGTTATGACCAACCTAGATAGTATATTGAAAAGCAGAGACATTACTTTGCCGACTAAGGTCCGTCTAGTCAAGGCTATGGTTTTTCCAGCAGTCATGTATGGATGTGAGAGTTGGACTGTGAAGAAGGCTGAGCACAGAAGAATTGATGCTTTTGAACTGTGGTGTTGGAGAAGACTCTTGAGAATCCCTTGGACTGCAAGGAGATCCAACCAGTCCATTCTAAAGGAGATCAGCCCTGGGTGTTCTTTGGAAGGAATGCTGCTAAAGCTGAAACTCCAGTACTTTGGCCACTTCATGCGAAGAGTTGACTCATTGGAAAAGACTCTGATGCTGGGAGGGATTGGGGGCAGGAGGAGAAGGGGATGACAGAGGATGAGATGGTTGGATGGCATCACAGACTTGATGGACGTGAGTTTGAGTGAACTCTGGGAGATGGTGATGGACAGGGAGGCCTGGTGTGCTGCGATTCATGGGGTTGCAAAGAATTGGACACTACTGAGCGACTGAACTGAACTGATACCTGATCCTCAAGTCCAGAGATATTGATTCAGTGGGTTATGGTGGCTTTTCGGTCTTCATCAGAAATGTTTAAGTGGCTATGAAGAACTAGCTGAACTTGTAGTCATGGAGACATTCTTTGCTCTGGACTTCCTGCTCTGAAAACACAACTCAAATAACTTCTGAACTTGAGTGTGATGGTGAAGTGAAGATAGGAATGGAGAATAAAGATCCAGTTCATTCATTCATTATTCAACTGGCCAACAAATATTTACATAGTGTCTGTTCTTCAGCAGACACTGTATTAAGAGTGAGGATGCAATTACAAACAGAACAGTTAAAGAAGAATTATGGGGTCCTCTCTAAAATCTTCCTTGTGGGCTTCGTGTTTCAACCTATGTTAATGTCAAGATCAATTGGGTTGTTTGGACTGGAGAGACAGAGGATGAAATGATAGTAAGAACCAGATTAGTCTACTAGCTAATTTTTCATAATGGAATAAAAACATTTTGATGCTTGGCTGGACCTCAAAGATCATCTACTTTTTTTTTTTTTTTTGCAGATGAGTAATTTTAGTCTCAAAAGGTTTAGTGACTAACCCATGATCATATAGTGATTAGGTCAGAGCTGTATAACTCAGATTGCTAGTCATTTTTAATACTGTCTATGTTCAAGTAAAAACCTTCTCAACAGAATTTTTTCCATCCTAAGATCCTTAAAGAAAATTGTCTCCCAGAAAGACCGTTTGTAAAAGAAAAGGACCAAGTTCCTCCCCTGCATTGAGCTAATTCTAGTGTGAAATTATTTGACTAGCAGCACTGCTAGTCAATTCAACATTGCTCCTCTGTAGGGTGGGTCAGATGGTGAAGAATCTGCCTGCAGCACAGAAGAGCTGGGTTCGATCCCTGGGTCAGGAAGATCCCCTGGAGGAGGAACTGGCAGCCCACTCCAGTATTCTTGCCTGGAGACCCCCATGGACAGAGGAGCCTGGCGGGCTACAATGCATAAGATGGCAAAGAGTCAGACATGACTGAGCGACTAACATTAGGGAGATTAACTAGGAAAAAAGGAGAATAGAGGTCCATTTCCTCCCTGATTACTGTTGCTCTAAGGTAAGATGCTCAGAACATAAGAAGATGTCAAGAAAAGTCTAATGTGAAGACGGGGAGGATTTGAGAAGACCTAACAATTAAAATTCACTTTTCACTTTCATGCATTGGAAAAGGAAATGGCAACCCACTCCAGTGTTCTTGCCTGGAGAATCCCAGGGACGGGGGAGCCTGGTGGGCTGCTGTCTATGGGGTCACACAGAGTCGGACACGACTGAAGTGACTTAGCAGCAGCAGCAACAATTAAACAAAAACGAAAACTTCAATGAAGAATTACAGACACTTTCCCACATCATCTTTGAAGGTTAAACTGTAAGATGGAAAGGACATTCAGTGATGTGGGAAATGCAGATTACTACTGTAAAGAGATTTCATTATATACCCATTTGTTGGAAATTTAAGAAGTTTGACAATATCAAATGTTCAGAGGGAGTGATCAGTTGGATCTCTCATAAATAGCTGGTGGAAGTGTAAACTGGAAAAGCTACTTTGGAAAACTGGCATTATCTATTAAACTAGAATATTCACATACATTGTGTGTATGTGTGTGTGTGTGTGTGTGTGTGTGTGTGTGTGTGAGCAACCCAGTAATTCCAATGGTAGATATAAACTCTTAACAGGTGAACCTGGAGACATTTGTAAACCTCTTCATGGCAACATTGTTGTAATAGGAAAAAAAAAACATCTGGAAGAAATCCAAATGTCCACTGACTGGAGAAGGGATAAAGTGTGGTGTTTTCACCCAGTGGGTATTATACAGCAGTCAAAACAAATGAACTGTCTCTATGAACATCAGCGTGGGTGAATTGCAGCAAAATAGTTGAGTAAATAAGAAAGATCACAGAAAATTACATCTAGCATGGGTGTGTGTATGTTAGTTACTCCATCGTGTCCAACTGTTTGTGACCCCATGCACGGTAGCCCACCAGGTTTCTATGTCTGTGAAATTCTCCAGGCAAGAGCACTGTAGTGGGTTGCCATTTCCCTCTCCAACATCTAGCATGGGGCCACCTTTTTTAAGCTAAAAATAACCAAATAATATACTTTTAGGAATACATATAGTGTTAAACTATGTGTTATAAAAATCATGGGAATGATTAATACAAATTGAAGATAAAGATAACTTTGGATTAAGGAAGAAATGAGAATAGTATGGAGGAAGGTCACATAGTCAGAAATAAGCTATTGTCAACATTTGAGTTCTTGTGCTGACGATGGGGCCATTATATATGTTACACAAAGATTTATAGATAATTGTATTAGTTCTTAAATTGTAGCGTAACAAACTATCCTATAATTTAGCAACTTAAAAATAGTTATTGTCACACATAGTTTCTTGGGTCAGGCATCCAGTGCATCTTGGTTGGATGGTTTGGCTCAGAGTTTCTCATGAGGTTACAGTCAAGCTGTGAGTCAGAGCTGTAGTCTCTGAAAGAACTGGAGGATCTGCTTCCAAGATGGCTCATTCACATGGCTTTTGGCATAAGGCTCAGTTCCTTGATCCCTGGGCCTCTTCATAGGACTGCTTGTGACTTGCCTTCTTCCACCAGAGCAAATAATGAGAGAGAGAGACAGAGACAGAGAATATGAGCAATCAAGGGCCCACGAGGGAAGCTGCACCTGGTCTTCATTGCAGTACGTGATACCTTTGTTGTGGCATGTGGGATCTTCAATCGCGCCTTGGGGGATCTAGTTCCCTGAGCAAGGATCGAATCCAGCCGCCTGCACTGAGAGCACGGAATCTAATCCAATGGACTGCAGGAAAGTCTCTGCAATGTCTTTCATAAAACTAATAACGAATTAACACATCATCACTTTTGTTGGACTTTATTGATCATTCATACCTACCCTGAGACAAGAAGGAAGAGGACCGCAGGGTATGACAGGGGTCACTGGATATCATCTTGGAGGGTGCCTACCACCATAATAAGACAAAAAAGAACAATGCACGGACCAATGATAAAAATGTGTTAAGAAGCAATTATGTGGGAGCTGAGGCTGGAAAATAAACGAATAAATAGACAAATGCATTTAGTTCTGAAGACAACAGGATGCAGGGGAAGGAGTGAGATGAGCTTTAATTCTAGCTCTATCACTTCTCAGCTTTCTGACTTTGGGAGATTCATTTGACTTCTTTGCATTTATAAAAAAGGATATGTACTTGCTGCTTTAAATTTTTTATTATGCAAATATTCAATCATACACAAAATTTAATAACAAATACCACATACTTGTCTAAATCAACAACATTCAAGATTTTGGCATACTTGCTTTGTCTATTTTTCCCCTCCTCAAGTGTCTTAAAGCGAATTCTTGACATTGTGTTATTCTATATATTCTACATTCTGTATACTTTAGTATGTATCATTTTAAAATATGGACATTTTTCTTATAGACTCAAACATAAGATTAATGATAATTCCTTTGCAATATCTAATATAGCAAACCTATGACTTGAAAGTGAAAGTGAAAGTCGCTCAGTTGTGTCTGACTCTTGGCGACCCCATGGAATTCTCTAGGCCAGAATACTGGAGTGGATAACCTTTCCCTTTTCCACGGGATCTTCCCAACCCAGGGATTGAACCCAGATCTCCTGCATTGCAGGCAGATTCTTTACCAACTGAGCCACAAGGGAAGCCTTGAATTTCTTTAAATGTCTCAAAACTTACTTTTTTATAGTTGTTTTTTCAGAATCAGGATGCAAACAAGGTCCGCACATTATACTTGGTTTGGTATGCCCCTTAGAAATCATTCAGTGCAGAAGGAGTCCTTTTACTCATTTCCATCTTAACCTCCTTGTCTTGTTGAATAAATGCAGTCAATTTTTATTTTACAAGCAGTTTTAGTCTGTTTGCTTCTTGTGAGGCTGTTTCACTTGTCCAGCTCCCTCCTATGTTTCTAGAAAATTGGAAGTTAGACCTTCAGGCTTGATGAGATTTAGATTCAACTATTTGGGAAGAGGGCTTCCCAGGTGCCTCAGTGGTGAAGAATCCGTCTGCCATTGCAGGAGACGTGGGCTTGATCCCGGGGTTGGGAAGACCCCCTGGAGGAGGAAATGGCAACTCATTCCAGTATTCTTGCTTGGGAAATCCCATGGACAGAGGAACCTGGCAGACCACAGTCCACGGGGTCAAAAAAGAGGTCAGACACAACGACTAAACAACAAGAACACTTAGGCAAGAATATTTCATAGGTAGTTTTGTGCTTCATAATGTGCCACATCAGGAGGAACATCTTTGTGGACTCCCCACTCCTAGTGATGCTGACCTTGGTTAGTGCTTGCAGGTGGAGTCAGCCTGAGCCTCCTTGTGAAGTTTTCCACCAGCCTCTTGTCTATTGATGACTGTTGCCTAGATCGATTGTTTTATGAAGAATTACAATATGGTGATTTCCTAATCTTACCTTTTATTCCCCTTCTAGTCAATGGAATTCTGTGATAAACTTCCCCCTCACCAGCCTGAGCTATTTGGTTACCGCATTAGAAGAGGCAGTTGTTCCCAACATCACATCCTCTCAGTCTGCCTCCTACTACGGCTATCGCTGAAAGAACCTGCTTCCTGCAGGTATAGCCTGACATCTCTTCCCATACGCACTGCATACATCTCACATTCTGCCCTTGAGTTCCTCCGACTCTGTCAGGGTGGGACATCTGCTGGCACTCATAGGACAGCTTAGAGATGCAAGGGACTGAGGTTCCCAGGGGGAAATATGGACCAATAGGCAGTGCAAGTTGGTTGATAACTGCTCCTCTCTTGCATCGAACTGATAATTATGAAGTGTATTCTACATAGCAACTCAAGGAGTCCCCTCAGGCTCAAGGCCTTTTTGCCCACTGTGACTAACTAATGACTAACTGAAGAACACCCTTGTATTGACGTGCTCTGTTTCACTCTCCTAGTCATCCGTTGCTGTTTCCTGAGATTTCTGTCCAAAATAAACCACCTTAAAGTAGGCCCTTGTCTCAGGTTCAGCTTTCAAGGGGGTAAACCAGGCTAAGACACCACTAAATATAATTCATACAGGGAAGGCAGGATAAATGCTCAATTCTTTCATTATATTGCAAATATTCAGAGTACTACCTTAGCTGTATCTAATAATAAGCTCTAGGATTTATATGTCATCAATGAATTTCAATCAGTTATAATCAGCATATTTTAGATGCTCAGATTGTCCTATTTTCGACAAATGAAACTGTTAGTCACTCAGTTGTCTCGGACTCTATGTGACCCCATGGACTGTAACCCGCCAGGCTCCTCTGTCCATGGGATTCTCCGGGCAAGAATACTGGAGTGGGTGGCTATTCCCTTCTTCAGAGGATCTTCCTGACCCAGGGATTGAACCCAGGTCTCCCACACTGCAGGCAGATTTTTTACTGTCTGAGCCTCCTTTATGTTGATAGCTTTTCCCCTTTGACTTGTCCCATTAGACTTTACACTTTAATAGCTTCTGGTACAACAGGGTGTCCTAGCTGATTATGCACATTTCTAGCCCCAGACCTGATATCTGTCAATCCTCCAAAGATTGCCCTTTCTTTTAATAGGAAATAATGTATTGAAAGTACATATTATGAGCTAAAAGTGCTCATTGGTTCTAGTTGAACCAATTATCATTACTTCCAGGCCTTTTCAGGGGATAAAGCAAGTAAATGTTTTTCTTCTTCAATAAATGTAAAACTTTTCTTTTGGGGACATAAGAAACATTTTTTCCTTGAAAAGTACATAGCTTATTTTTTTTTTAATTTATTTTATTGAAGTATAGTTGATTCACAATATTGTATTAATTTCTGCTGTACAGTGAAGTGATTCAGTTATACATACACACACACACACATTCTTTTCCAGTGTGGTTGATTACAGGATATATTGAATATAGTTCCCTGTGCTATGCAGTAGGACCTTGTTGTTTATCCAGCCTATATATAATAGTTTGCATCTACTAATCTCAAACTCCTAATCCTTCCCTCCCCACCCCACCTTGACAGCTTCAAGTGTGTTTTCTATATGAGTCTGTTTCTAAGAAACATTTTAAAAAAGGAAAAATCATAAGTTCATTCAATTTTCAATTTACTTTTAATCTTACGTGGATTCTTTGAAAATCATCCCTAACAACTCTAATATTAGTATTTACCAATAGTATACAAGAAGAATTTGAAAATAATATTTCTACTAGCAATAAGACACTGATTTAAAATTTAAAACTTCTTTGTAAATCTATTTATTCCAAGAACATATTCCTCCATGAATGTACAGTGAAAACACTATTTTCTAACGTGATTAAATTATTTACTTGGTGTGATTATGCCACCAACTTAATATACAGTTAGGTGATTTACTTCAGTTGTTTTCAAGTTTTAGGAACCATGTTTTTCTTTTGCATTTAAAATTATTTTGAATATAAGAATAAAGTCTATATACATGATTCTAAAGTCAGAACTATACAGTCAAGGTATATTCATCAGAGTAGTTTGTTTCCATACCTGTCTTCTCCACCTGTGTTCCCCTATCCCAAATGTATGCAATATATATTTGTAGTTCACCTATCTTATAAAAAAGTATACTATACTATTCTACCCCTTGGTTGTGTTTTTATTGTTATCTAAAGCTGATATATATTCTGGAGACCACTCCACATCAGTGTAAAAAGATCATCTTTTTCAGAGTTGCATAGTGTGTTTCATTGTATGGATCTACCCCAGTTTATTCAACTAGTCCCTTACTTATGGTTATTTGGTTTGTTTCCAGTCTTTGTTGTTGTTGTTAAAGTTGTTTCCAATCTTTTGCTAACACAAATAATACTGCAGTGAATACATTTGTGCATAAGTCACATATAAATGTGGTTCCTAAAACTTGAAAACAACTGAAGTAAATCAACTAACTGTATATTAAGTTGGTGGCATAATCACACCAAGTAAATTTTATTCATATAATATAAAGTGACTTATGCACAAATGTATTCACTGCAATATTATTTGTGTTAGCAAAAGATTGGAAACAACTTTAACAACAACAACAACAAAGACTGGAAACAAACCAAATAACCATAAGTAAGGGACTAGTTGAATAAACTGGGGTAGATCCATACAATGAAACACACTATGCAACTCTGAAAAAGATGATCTCTTTACACTGATGTGGAGTGGTCTCCAGAATATACAGTATTAAATATATGGGCTTCTCTGGTAGCTCAGAGGTTAAAGCATGTGTCTGCAATGTAGGAGACCTGGGTTCGATCCCTGGGTCAGGAAGAGTCCCCTGGAGAAGGAAATGGCAACCCACTCCAGTATTCTTGCCTGGAGAATCCCATGGACAGAGGAGCCTGGTGGGCTACAATCCACAGGGTCGCAAAGAGTCGGACTCGACTGAGCGACTTCACTTTCACTTTCATGTAAATATATGGGTTTCCCAGGTGGCACTAGTGGTAAAGAACCCACCTGCCAATGCAGGAGACTTAAGAAACAGGTTCAATCCCTGGGTCTGGAAGATCCCCTGGAGGAGGATTCCATGGCAACTGACTCTAGTGTTCTTGCCTAGGAAATCCCATGGATAGAGGAACCCAGCAGGTGTGTCCATAGGGTCACAAAGGGTTGGACCCAACTGAAGCGACTTAGTATGCGTGCATTTAAATGTATATATAATTTTGCTAGGGATTATCATTTCCCTTCCACAGGTGCTGTTTACACAGTGTTTTACATTCTTACTTGCAATATGTGCCATCCCTGTTCTCCAGCCTGCCAACCCAGTAGGTGGTCAAACTTTTGGATTTTTGCTAATCTGATTACGTGCCTCCTTTTATTCTGCCCTAAAATATATGCCATGCTTTCATCTACTTTTGGAAGAACTCTGTTAGCATAAACAATAGGTGATTGTATTGAGGGTAATAGGAGGGTGGCTATGTGGAGTGGTAATAGGAGTGTCCCTATGTATTTCCACCCACCTAATCATGGAAATGCCAAAGCCCAAAGCACATACCATCCGTGTTAAGACCTTGTATTTCCAAAAGCTGGTTTGGGTTTCCAGCCAAAGTAAAGGACAACAAATATGACCTCACTTCTTTCTAAGGTCAGAAGGCAGAGAGGACAGGAAGTGAAGTCCACCGGCACTTTACAAGGTTCAGGATCCCGAGAAAGATGACAGAGGAACTGTGGCTATCTTTTGTCAGGTTTCTGTCTCCAGAACAATCCCAAAGCCAAGGAGGAGACATCCCTGGGTATGGGTGCTTTCCACAGACTGTGGCATGGCTACTCTCTCACCTGCAGGGCTGCCTGCACCCAGGACCTCTTCTTTTGCTGCTTTGTAGGAGGAGTAAATGTCATGGATAGAAATTTTTTCAGCTCCCATTTTTCTATATTCTCATGGGCGATTTTGTCCCCCAGGTCACATTTGGCCAGGTCCTCAGACAAATTTGGTTGTCACAACCTGGAGAGAGGCACTCCTGACATCTAGTGAGTAGAAGCAAAGAATGCTGCAGAACATCTACTATGCACAGGATAGCCTTCACCTCCCAGCCCCCTGCCTCCCCTAACAAAGCTTTATCTGGTCCAGAAAGTTGTTAATGCCAAAGTAAGGAACCCTGCTGTATTCTTTATGCACATATTCACAGACATCCTCAAAATGATTGTGATCTGTGGCAGGGGAAGGGCAGAGTCACAGAGACTCCCTCTCTTTGCATCTCCAAAAGTCAGTGGCAATTTGGAAATCTCTTTATTCAAACTCTAAAGAGTTATGTATTTATCTGGAAGATTAAATAACAAATACCATTTTAATCTTCTAAAAACTGATAATCATTAGGTATAATGCAACCTTTTAACTGTAAGAATAAAAAAAAGTGCTATTTATTTAAAGTAAATGGGACTGAAAGTCCCATGAATAATCAAAAACTTGGTTAATAGAGTATGACCAGAGAATAATGCACTTGGCTTCTGTGGAGAAATTAAAGTACATGCTGTGAATTGGTATTAAGGAAATTGCATGAAAAGTTAGTCTTAAAGTACCATGATCCTGAGGAAACAGCCTCAGGTGCACAATATATCACATTCAGTCTTTATCTCCCTTCATTTTTTCATGACTTCTTTCACCTTGGATAACCCAGATGCTCAGACTTTGGAACTTTTGAGAATGGTAAGGTATCTCACTCTCCACATTTATTTTCATCTAGAACAGACCGATATTTTATTGCCAGGAGGCTATTATCTCTTTCACAGGAATTGTTTTTGAACTTTGGCTTGCCTTATTTATTTACTGGGCATAGACTGTTTTTAATACTTCTGAGCATAATTCATTTATCTAAAATGTACCCCTGAAAAGTTTTGCCTAAACTGAATTTTTGGAAGTAAAATGTTTAAATCACAAGGGAAATTTGCCCTTCAAAGGGAGTCTGAGGCTAAACCTTTTTAGAGAAAAGCATCTTTTGTGCAAAGCAAATATTAACTCTTTAATTTGCCCAATTTTAAGTCTGAATTTTTTTTTAATGTAGCCCAAGTCTTGCCCAGTATTATGCATGATGCTAATTTTAAAAATATCAATCATGAATTTTAAAAGATTTTGAAAGTTAAAGAGCATTTTACAAGCTATTTTTTAGGGTGTAAAATTCAGTGATACATCGTTTTTACTAACAAGGGTTTGTTAATACTTGTTTTGGGTGATGAGAAGGAGTAGAATGCTAGGCATACCTGATATAAGAATAGGTAGCATTATAGACTCCAGTATTCTTGCCTGGAGGATCCCAGGGATGGGGGAGCCTGGTGGGCTGCCGTCTATGGGATCGCACAGAGACGGACATGACTGAAGTGACTTAGCAGCAGCAGCAGCATTATAGAACCACACTGACAGAGTGAGAAGAGTGGTTGGTAACCTGTTACTTGTACAGTAATGTTATGACTAAGAGCATGGATCCAGAAACCAGATCATCTGGGTATAGTATCCTGCCTAGTGTGGCCTTAGGCAATTTACACTACTTGGCTGTGCCTAAGTTTCCTCATATGAAACACAGAGAATGCCAATATTATTTACTTAATGGGGTTGATTTGAGGATTAAATGAGCTAATACATGAGCTGTAAATGAAAGCACTAGAGTAGATGATAATTATGGATCTGATGGGGAAAGTTCAGCTTCTCTGTACATCGGTGCTGAATTGAATCTCAGAGACAGAGTCCTGAGTGAAGTAGAAAAGGATAGCTTCATTACTTTGCCAGGGAAAAGGGGGGCCACAGTGGGCGAATGCCCTCAAAACCATGTGTCCCAACTTGGAGAAGATAGTGGGACGTTTTATTGTAATTGTTCAAAGAGGGTGTGATCAGCTCGTGGACATTCTTCTGATGGGTTGGTGGTGAGGTGAGTAGGAGTCAGCATCAACAATCTTCAGGTCCAACTGGTCATCTACATGCTTGGGGGCAGCATACCATTCTTAATCTTTAACTTCTCCCACCTGGAGGGGGTTTCAGTGTCTGTAAAATAGCTCTAAGATACTGTTATGTGTATCCATTGATGGGGAAACAGGACCTTTTCCCAAGGCTGCTCTTGACTGTTTCTCCCTAGTTTTGTATCCCTTCCCTTCCCTAATTAACAGCTACTTAAATCTGCACATTGGAGCTCAGGGAAGGTCTTGGTTGTTGTTGAGTTGTGTCTGACTCCTTTTGACCCCATGGACTGCAGCACATCAGACTTTCCTGCCCTTCACTGTCTCCTGGTGGTGGTGGTGGTTGAGTCACTAAGTCATGTCCGACTCTTGCAATCCCATCTACTGTAGCTGGCCAGGCTTCTCTGTCCATGGGATTTTCCAGGCAAGAATACTGGAGTGGTTTGCCATTTCCTTCTCCAAGGGATCTTCCCATCCCAGGGATTGAACCTGGGTCTCCTGCACTGCAGGCAGATTCTTTACCAACGAAGCCATCAGGGAATGCCATCCATCCATTTCATCCTCTGTTGCTCCTTTTCCTCCTGCCCTCCACCTTTCCCAACATCAAGTTCTTTTCCAGTGAGTCGGCTCTTTGCATCAGGTGGCCAAAGGATTGGAGCTTCAGCTTCAGCATCAGTCCTTCCAATGAATATTCAGGGTTGATTCCCTATAAAATTGACTGACTGGTTGGATCTCCCTCCTGTCCAAGGGACTACCACATCACAATTCAAAAGCATCAATTCTTCAGCGTTCAGCCTTCTTTATAGTCCAACTCTCCTATCCATACATGACTACTGGAAAAAACCATAGCTTTAACTATATGGGCCTTTGTCAGTGAAGTGATGTCTGCTTTTTAATATGCTCTCTAGTTTTGTCATAGCTTTTCTTCCAAGGAGCAAGTGTCTTTTAATTTCATGACTGCAATCACCATCTGCAGTGATTTTGGAGCCCAAGAAAATAAAATCTGTCACTATTTCCATTGTTTCCCCCATCTATTTGCCATGGAGTGATGGGATTGGATGCCATGACCTTAATTTTTTGAATGTTAAGTTTTAAGCCAGATTTTTCACTCTTCTCTTTAACCCTCATCAAGAGGTTCTTTAGTTCCTCTTCTCTTTCTGCCATTAGAATGGTATCATCTGCATATCTGAAGTTGATATTTCTCCTGGCAATCTTCATTCCAGTTTGTGCTTTATCCAGCCTGGCATTTCACATGATGTACTCTGCATATAAGTTAATTATGCAGAGTGACAATATATAGCCTCGACATAATCCTTTCCCAATTTTGAACTAGTGCGTTGTGTCATGTCTGGTTCTAACTGGAACTTCTTGATCTGCATACAGGCTTCTCAGGAGGCAAGTAAGGTGGTCTGATATTCCTTTCTCTTAAGAATTTTCCACAGTTTGATCCACACAGTCCAAGGCTTTAGCATAGTCAATGAAGCAGATGTTTTTCTGGAATTCCCTTGCTTTATCTATGATCCAGCGGATGTTGGCAATTTGATCTCTGGTTCCTCTGCCTTTTCTAAATCCAGGTTGTACATCTGGAATTTCTCAGTTCATGTACTGCTGAAGACTAGCTTGAAGGATTTTGAGCAAGACCTTGCTAGCATGTGAAACGAGCACAATTGTACAGTAGTTTGAATATTCTTTGGCATTGCCTTTCTTTGGGGTTGAAATGAAATCTGACTTTTTCCAGTCCTGTGGCCACCGCTGAGTTTTCCAAATTTGTTGACATATTGAGTGCAGCACTTCAACAGAATCATCTTTTAGGATTTGAAATAGCTCAGCTGGAATTCCATCACCTCCACTAGCTTTGTAATAATGTTTCCTATTAATGAAAACTGTTTCCTATAATTTAAAAAAAATGGGGGGACACAAAGGCTTTGTGCCCCAGAGTCCCATAGGGCTCTGCTCTGTATCAGATCCTCCATGGTGACGGGGTACATCCTTCTAGAAGTGCCTGTCTGCACCCTTTCAGGAGGCACAGCTGGTTCTGCCTGAGCTGCACACAGGGGAACCCAAGGCTCAGTGAGGAGCCAGAAGCAAGGACCCAGGACAGACCCTGGGGAAATAAAACACAAAAAACACCCTTTCTGCGAGGCCGGAGCACATTTCATAGGTTGGGCACAGATGATACGAGAGAATGCCCTCACGCCCGTTCACTACCACTGCCAGAGTCTGGCAGGATAGCCTCCAGAGGAACTGGCGCCTCTGCTCCATCCCTTTCCCCTAGGAGGGCTGGGGGCCAGCAAAAGACACTTAGCAGACACCGACCCTGGTTCAGAACACATATTTATGCGTGCCTACTCCGTGGTGGGCACTGGGTATCCTACGATGAATCGGACTCTGCCCAAACTCCAGGGGCTGGGACACCGCTCGCCCATCTCTGTCACCCTCTGCCCTGACAGGCCAGGAAGAGGTGGGAGGAGCTGAGGTTTTGCACCCTACCCCGCCTTCCCGGGATCACCTCCAGAGCCCCGCCCCTTCGGGGGCGTCCGGGCTGCGCCGCAAAGTAGGGAAAATTCTTTGCCGCAGAACAGCCCGCCTCCGTCTTTACGGCAAGTCGTATTTCACTCCTCTAATATGGCGTTCCCCATTTAGGCAGCGGCCGTGGTTTCTACCATAGATGGACGTGGGCAGTGCTGGGTTGAGGGTGTTGTGTGTCTAACCCAGACTGCGGGATCTGCAGTTAAAGTTCGTTTCTGGTCACGACTCCAAAAACCCACCCTCCTCTTGAGGGTCAGGAATCGCCGATTTTTTTCTAGTTCCCGCAAGTTCCTCATCTGTCCCTGGCTTGTTCCCCGCGCCACCTCCGGACACCCTCAAGTCCCTGAAACCCTCAGACTTAAACTATGAGCCTTCGGCAGCTGCTTTTGCGCTTGCCCCGTTATCTTGGGGCCTCGGGTCCCCTGCGTGGCCCCCTCGATACCATCTCCTCGGTGATCTCCTGGCGTGGTCAGTCCTCCAGGTCCCCGGCCCAGTGGAGCCAAGTGGTGTCGGAGGCGGAGAAGATCGTGGGCTACCCCACCTCCTTCATGAGCCTCCGTTGCCTGCTGAGCGACGAGCTCAGCAACATCGCTGTGCAGGTGCGGAAGCTGGTGGGGACTCAGCACCCTCTGCTTACGGCAGCCAGGTGAGCTACACCTTCTCCCTGACACACTCGCACCCACTCTAGTCCTTTTTCCTGGGCGACACACTTTTCCAGCCTCTCTCAGACTGCCTGTTTATTTCTTTTTACTTAGTTTCCTCAGCCTTCCTAGATATTCGGTATTGTGTCTTAGTCCACTCACCTTAACATACTTTTATTAAGATGTGCGATGTAAGAATGAGAACACGTGCGATTTCCGCGTTTTTGCTTCTTAGCTATTGAAGGTGAAGTTGCCTCGGTGATTTGTGGAAACATCGAGTAGGGATGTGGGTTTGAGTCACTTCCTAGCAATGGTCTTTTAAAAGTGGGATAGTTTTATTTTCGGTTCTGCAGTATTCAGGAAGTCACCTCTAGAAAGAATGGGTTGGGGGGAGATAGGTCAAAAGTTAGGCAGTCATTTGCAACTTTTGTCTCAGGCTTGAAGCAGGAATTTATCCGGTCAGTATTCATTTTCCCTTGGGAATTTTATCACTTTATGCTGGACTGCTACTGTGAAACCTGCTTTTAGGACTTGAAGGACCACAACTTTTGGTTCCATTTTTAAAAACCCCACCTTTATATTAATAAGTAATTGCAAACACATAGAAAAGTTGCAGGAATAAAATTAATAAATAACATGCTTTAACTATATTCACCTATTTTATATATATACACACACACACTATTCATATATATGTAAATAAAATATATATACACACAGATGTTTTTCCTGAATCGTTTGTGGTACATTTCATATGTCATTCCTTTACCCCTAAGTACTTCATTGTGTATTTCCTCAGCATAGGAATATTCTTTACATCACTCTAGTACAATAAGCAACTTACTTGTCCCCTAGGGAACATTTGGCAATGTATGGAAATGTTACAGCTGGGGCGTGCTGCTGCTGCTGCTGCTGGTGCTGCAAAGTCGCTTCAGTCGTGTCCGACTCTGTGCGACCCCGTAGATGGCAGCCCACCAGGCTCCCCCGTCCCTGGGATTCTCCAGGCAAGAACACTGGAGTGAGTTGCCATTTCCTTCTCCAATGCAGGAAAGTGAAAAGTGAAAGTGAAGTCACTGAGTCGTGTCCAACTCTCAGCGACCCCATAGACTGCAGCCTACCAGGCTCTTCTGTCCACGGGATTTTCCAGGCAAGAGTACTGGAGTGGGGTGCCATTGCCTTCTCTCTGGGGCGCGCTACTGGTGTTTAATAGATAAGAGGCCAGAGATGTTATTAAACACCCTGCAGTGCCCAGGGCAACTCCCTACTGTGAAGAATTAGGTACACTAAAATGTCAGTATTAACACTGTGGAGAAATCTTGGACAAAATTATCATTTTTCTTAAATGTTTTCTTAAAGAAAAAGCACAAACTTTTGAAATAATTGTAGGTTCACATGCAGTTGAAAGAAATACTATAGAGAGGTCCAGTGTATCCTTTGCAGTTTTGTCTCACAAGCAGGATGTTGACACTGATACATTCCCATCACTACAAGGATCTCTCGTATTGCTCTTTTATAGCTGCCCCTACTTCCCTTTCTCTTGCTTTAATTTTTTATGAGACATCTGCTATTTCTTTGTTACTATAAAAGTTACCAAATAGCAATACCGAATAGCAGGAGTAGAGAGATTTTATTTCTTGGGCATCATTCCCAGTTATCAGGAATGTCATTTTATGAGTAGGTTAAACTTGTTTTGAAGCTGAAATCTCCAGAGGTTCTAGAATGTACACACTCAGAACACACAACATGTATCTTTTGAAGCTTAATAGTGAGAGGAATGAGCTTACCACCCAGTTGAAGAAATATAACTTTTATCAATCCTGTTGAAGCTGTCTCTATTCACTCATTTATCTCCCTGATTCCCCACTGAACTGAATTGTGTTTATTTTTCCTTTTTAAAGGTGCATGGGAGTTTTCTTAAATAGTAATGTGTTTAATAATACTCATTTTTTAAATTTACAAATATTGTACTTTATTGCATGTAGTCCTTTGTGACTTGCTTTTTAAATTCGTCATTGTTTCTAAGATTTATCCCCGTTGTGTTAACTATACTTCGTTAGTTTTTCACTGATGTGTGAGATTCTACTATGTAAATACCATAGTCTTCTTTCGATCAGCATTTGGGTTGTTTGCAGTTTGTGGTGTTATGATAAGTACTGCTGTGAATATCCTGAATGTGTCTTCTGGTGTACTTGTCTTGAGAGAATAAAGGAGTGTGTACACATGGTTAGCTTTAGGAGATAATAAATTGTTTTCCAAAGTGGTTATACCAGTTTACATTCTTACTAGCAGTGTCTGAGTTCAAGTTACTCTGTGTTCTCACAACACATGAACCATGAAATGTCTTATTTTTTGCCAATCAAATAGTGGGTTTCTCTGTATGTGATGGGAATATGGTCGTGTTAGCAGTGGAGGGTGTGGTGGTACAGTGAGCCCTCCAGATCCGTGAGTTCACAACCACAGATTGAACCAGTTGTAGGTTGAAAATATTCAGGGGCGATATTTCAGAAAGTCCGCCTGAAACAAAACTTGAGTTTGCTGTGCACCCGGAACTATTTTTATAGCACTGATATTGTATATAACCATTTACATAGAATTGGCATTGTAAGTAATCGAGAGATGATTTAAAGTATAGGGGAGGATGTGCCTTGGATTATACACAGATATTGTGAGAGACTTGAGAATCCTCAGATTTTGATATCCATCCCCCTTCTGAATCTAATCCCCTTGGACTACATATTACATTGTGCACATGCATATTGTAGTGTCTATTCTAAAGCACTGACATGAAAAGGGGGGAACTAGAAAAAGCCTTAGTAACGTGCATATTCTGAGAATTGCAGTTCATCTACTTGTCAGAGTATCAGTTGGGGTCTTAGAGAAGACACCTTCTGAGACCACCAGAGACACTCTAGATGAAAGCTTGTAAGACTAATGGCTCTGAAACTTTCCTGATTGTAGCCTCCCCTGCCTGCCTGTCCCCGATCTAATACAGTGAAAGAATTGGAGAAAGTTTCAGCAAAGCCATAGTAACATATGTGGATTACTTTATTTTGTAAGAAAAGAAGGAGTTAATCTGTATGTAGTTTTGTTACATGTTTAAATTCTTTTAACAGTCTAAACTCACAGGCAGTCAGTGAACAAAAAACTTTCGGGGAGGCGATCACGTATACATCTATTTCAGCAAAGAAGCAAGCATTTGATCCATAGGGTAGGCAGATTGTGGTTATTGTAAATTATAGCTAAAAACATGGATTAAGTAGCTGTATTGTTTCACATGCTGCACCTTACTTTGTTGAAATCTTGTTGGCAAAGCATTGATAACTAAGACAGAGAGTGTCTCAGTATGCTAGCCAAAGGACACAAAAACCCCATATAGTTAATATAGAAGACCATAAAAAATTGGATTTGATAAATTCTTTTACTTAGTTCTGTTTTACATTTTGAGATTCCGTTATTTACTTATATTGATATTCTGATCCCTTGGGTCATTTTACTTTTTGGGTAGAAAAACATAGTGTATTAGGGATGAATCATACCTGATAGCCCTAAAATTTAGATGTACAGTGACATTTTTTGGCAAACAAGAGGAGAAAAGAAAGAAATCACCATAATTCATTATTCACTATCTTTTCTTTCTTTACATAAGCTATCTCATCAAGAAGAAGGGAAAGAGCCTAGAACTTAATTTTATAACAGTTTAATTGAGAAGTGAGATTAAATTTAAAATCTTAGTTTTCTGACTGTTGAGTTTTAACTTTCTCACTCTCCTCTCTCACTTTCATCAAGAGGCTCTTTAGTTCTTCTTCACTTTCTGCCATAAGGGTGGTGTCATCTGCATATCTGAGGTTATTGATATTTCTCCTGGCAATCTTGATTCCAGCTTGTTCTTCATCTAGCCCAACATTTCACATGATGTACTCTGCATATAAGTTAAATAAGCAGGGTGACAGTAGACAGCTTTGATGTACTCCTTTCCTGATTTGGAACCAGTCTGTTGTTCCATGTCCAGTTCTAACTGTTGCTTCTTGACCTGCATACAGATTTCTCAGGAGGCAGGTCAGATGGTCTGGAATTCCCATCTCTTGAAGAATTTTCCACAGTTAGTTGTGATCCACGCAAGTCGAAGGCTTTGGCATAGTCAATAAAGCAGAAATAGATGTTTTCTGGAACTTTCTTGCTTTTTCAATGATCCAGCAGATGTTGGCAAATTGATCTCTGATTCCTCTGCCTTTTCTAAATCCAGCTTGAACATCTGGAAGTTCTCGGTTCACGTACTGTTGAAGGCTGGCTTGGAGAATTTTGAGCATTACTTTGCTAATGTGTGAGATGAGTGCAATTGTTCAATAGTTTGAACGTTGTTTGGCATTGCCTTTCTTTGGGATTGGAATGAAAACTGACCTTTTCCAGTCCTGTGGCCACTGCTGAGTTTTCCAAATTTGCTGGCATATTGAGTGTAGCACTTTAACAGCATCATCTTTTGGGGCTTGAAATAGCTCAGCTGAAATAGTTGAAATAGAAACTTGAAATAGTTTAGTCGCTCAGTCATGTCCAAGTCTTTGCGACCCCATGGACTGCAGCATACCAGGCTTCCCTGTCCTTCACCATCTCCTGGAGTTTGCTCAAACTCATGTTCATTGAGTCAGTGATACCATCTAACCATCTCATCCTCTGTCACCCCCTTCTCCTCCTGCCTTCAGTCTTTTGCAGCATCAGAGTGAAAAGTGAAAGTGAAAGTCACTCAGTTGTGTCTGACTCTTTGTGACCCATGGACTATACAGGCCATGGAATTCTCTAGGCAAGAATACTGAAGTGGATCAAACCCAGGTCTCCGGCATTGCAGGTGGATTCTTTACCAGCTGAGCCACAAGGGAAGTCCAAGAATACTGGAGTGGGTAGCCTATCCCTTCTCCAGCAGATCTTCCCAACCCAGGAATTGAACCAGGATCTCCTGCATTGCACGCAGATTCTTTACCAACTGACCTATCAGGGAAGCCCTTTCCAGCATCAGGGTCTTTTCCAATGAGTCAGTTCTTCACATCAGGTGGCCAGAGTATTGGAGCTTCAGCTTCAGCATTGGTCCTTCAATATTCAACCCAGTGAATATTCAGGGTTGATTTCCTTTAGGATTGACTGGTTTGATCTCCTTGCAGTCCAAGGGACTCTCAAAAGTCTTCTCCAGCACCACAGTTTGAGCATTGCTGATGGGAATGTAAAAATGTTACAGCCACTCTGGAATACCTGACTTGCCTCTTGAGAAACCTGTATGTAGGTCAGGAAGCAACAGTTAGAACTGGACATGGAACAACAGACTGGCTCCAAATAGGAAAAAGAGTATGTCAAGGCTGTCTACTGTCACCTTGCTTATTTAACTTTTATGCAGAGTACATCATGAGAAACGCTGGGCTAGAAGAATCACAAGCTGGAATCAAGATTGCCAGGAGAAATATCAATAACCTCAGATATGCAGATGATACCACCCTTATGACAGAAAGTGAAGAGGAACTAAAAAGCCTCTTGATGAAAGTGAAAGAGGAGAGTGAAAAAGTTGGCTTAAAGCTCAACATTTGAAAACGAAGATCATGGCATCTGGTCCCATCACTTCATAGCAGATAGATGGGGAATCAGTGGAAACAGTGTCAGACTTTATTATTTGGGGCTCCAAAATCACTGCAGATGGTGATTGCAGCCATGAAATTAAAATATGGTTGCTCCTTGGAAGGAAAGTTATGACCAACCTAGACAGCATATTTAAAAAGCAGAGACATTACGTTGCCAACAAAGGTCCATCTAGTCAAGGCTATGGTGTTTCCAGTAGTCATGTATGGATGTGAGAGTTGGACTGTGAAGAAAGCTGAGCACAGAAGAATTGATGCTTTTGAACTGTGATGTTGGAGAAGACTTGAGAGTGCCTTGGAAGGACTGATGTTGAATCTGAAACTCTAATACTTTGGCCACCTGATGTGGAGAGCTGACTCATTTGAAAAGACTGGAATGCTGGGAAAGATTGAGGGCAGGAGGAGAAGGGGACAACAGAAGATGAGATGGTTGAATGGTATCACGCCTCAATGGACGTGAGTTTGGGTAAACTCCGGGAGTTGGTGATGGACAGGGAGGCCTGGTGTGCTGCAGTTCATGGGGTCACAAAGAGTCTGACACGACTGAGTGACAGGACTGAACTGACTCTGGAATACAGTTTGGCAGTTTTTTATTAAATTAAACATACGTATAACATACAACCCAGTAATCACACTTGAGCATTTATTCCAGGGAAATAAACACTCACATCAAAACCTATACAGGAATGCTTATAGCAGCCTTATTTGTGACAGCTAAGAACTGGAAACAACCCATACCTCACTGAAGGGTGAATGGCTGAACAAATTGTGGTGCATCCATACAATGGAATAGTTGTTGTTTATTTGCTAGGTTGTTTCCAACTCTTTGTGACCCCATGGACTGTAGCCCTCCAGACTCCTCTGTTCATGGGATTTCCCAGGCAAGAATACTGGATTAGGTTGCCGTTTCCTTCTCTAGAGAATCTTCCTGACCCAGAGATGGAACCCAGGTCTCCTGCATTGCAGGTGGATTTTTTTAACCACTGAGCTACCTGGGAAGCCTTGGAACATCCTTATGGTGTTGTTGTTCAGTCGCTAGGTCACATCCAGGTCTTTGTGACCCCGTGATCTGCAGCACACCAGTCTCCTCTGTCCTTTACTATCTCCCAGAGTTTGCTCAAATTCAGTGTCCATTGAGTTGATGATGCTATCTAACCATCTCATCTTTTGCCACCCTCTTCTCCTTTTGCCTTCAGCCTTTCCCATCATCAGGGTCTTTTCCAGTGAGTAGGCTCTTTTCATCAGGTGGTGGAAGTATTGGAGCTTCAGCTTCAGCACCAGTCTTTCCAATGAATATTCAGGGTTGATTTCCTTTAGGATTAACTGGTTTGATCTCCTTTCAGTCCAAGGGACTCTTAGCACCAGAATTCAAAAGTGTCAGTTCTTCAAACTGTATATACCAGCACACAAATGAATGCAGGTTTTTAAAAAGTGCCGAAAATGGAATAAGGCCTGTAGTTTTGTTAACAATAATATACTGTTATTTTTTTAAATTTTATTTATTTATTTTTGACTGCACTGGATCTTTGTTGCTGTTGCAGGTTTTTTCTAGTTGTGTTGTGCAGAGTCTACTCTCTAGCTGCAGTGAGCACGTACGCTTCTCATTGTGGTGGTTTTTCCTGTTGTAGAGCATGTGCTCTAGGGTGTGCAGGCTTCAGTAGTTGTGGTGCATGGGCTCAGTAGTTGGGGCTCACAGGCTTAGTGGAATATTTCCGTACCATGGATTGAACCCCTGTTCCCTACATTGGCAGGCAGATTCTTTACCACTGGACTACCAGAAAAGTCCCAGTGTTAATTTTTAGTTTTGGTATTATCCTACAGTTGTGTATTGAAGGAAGCTGGGGGAAAGATACCTAAGGACTTTATATCCACGAGTTCCGCATACATGTGGATTCAGCCAACCATGGATCAAGAATATTTTGGGGAAAAAATTCCAGAAATTTCCAGAAAACAAAATTTGAATTTGCTGAGCCAGGCGACTTTTGATATAACATACATTGTATCTACTACTATTTGCATAATATTTACATGGTATTAGGTATTATAAGTAATCTGGAGATGATTTAATGTAAACTAGAGGATGTGCATAGGTTATATGTAAATACTACACCATTTTATATAAGAGACCTGAGCAACACAAATTTTGAGGTCCTGTAACCAATCCCTCTCTGGATACCCAGTGAAGACTGTACTATTTTTACGTCTTTCTGTGAGTCTATAATTATTTTGTTATTTTGAAAAGCTAAAAAAAAAAATCACCTCTAACAGAGAATGAATGGATGGATGGATGGATGAACAAATGAACAAACAGTAAGTAACCTGCAGGACAGGAAGCTTACGTGTATGTTTTAGCTTCATCTCTGTCAGTAGGTATCAACAGTGTGACCTTAAGTAAGTTATTCCATCTCTGGGCTTTAATTTCCTAAGTAATGAAATAAGAAGTTTGACTAAGTGATTTCCAAAGGTGTTGCCAATTCTGCCTAGTAGAAATTGGTATTGTAACTGAGCATGGTAGCTAAGGGAGCTGTCGTCACTTCTGAGACAGGTAATGATGAGTAGATTGAATGCAGTGTGTAATACAAATTTATCATCCTTTTCCTACTGTTTAAAAATCCTGAAAGGTCAGGGAAAAAAAATATTTTCTTAGACTCATAAATCTGACCTGAACTGACGTGAGATCATTCATAGTCTTTCTTTATCCAACTAAATGTGAATATTCTTGCATTTTGCTACAGAAATATAAATTTGTTTGATTCCAGGGTGCTGCCACAGATTATTCTGGAGTGCTAGGTGAATTGCACCTTTCTAAACTCAGAAAAATGCTGAATTTTGAAAGACATTCAGTTTCAGGGACTTTGGATGAAATTGTGAACCTGTCCAAGCCAGACAGTGGTATGCAGGGTGGAGGAGAAGTCCATGTATGTGTGTGGATGAGTCATGTGGGAGAGGCTGAAGGTCATGACGGTGTATCAGTCTCCATCTTCTCCCAGTATTGCCTGCACCCCATGGCCATTCCATCTTGCTGTTGTTGTTCCTTAGTCGCCCAGTCATGTCCAGCTCTTTTGTGACCCCATGGATTGGGATTATCTGGGCTAGAATACTGGAGTGGGTTGTCATTTCTTTTCTCCATGGGGTCTTCCCAACCCAGGGATCAAACCCACATCTCTTGCATGGCAGGCGGATTCTTTACCGCTGAACCACCAGGGAACTAAATGTAATTATCCATTTGTGCAAAATATACATTTTCATATATTTATTTAAAATTGTTTAATATTTATTTAATTTTTGGCTGTGCTGGGTCTTCATTGCTCACAGGTTTTTCCCTAGCTGTGCTGAGCAGGGGCTATTCTGTAGTTGCAGTGCATGGACTTCTCATTGCAGTGGCTTCTCTTGTTGCAGAGCATGGGCTGTAGGGCATGTAGGCTCAGGAGTTGCAGCTCCTGGGCTCTGGGGCACAGGCTCAGTAGTTGTGGCGCACGAGCTTAGTTGCTCCAAGGCATGAGGGATCTTCCCTGATCAGGGATTGAACCCATGTCTCCTGCATTGGCAGTTGGATTCTTTACCACTGAGCCATCGGGGAAGCCCTATATTTTTCTTTTTAATCATTTAAATTTCTATAAATCGTATTATTTTTGAGTACTTCTAGCTTTTATGAATTCACTGCATATGCTATCTATTGTCAAGAACTTAAAGCTTTTAATAAACATGGAGGACACTTAATTGTTTGAAAGGTAATGAATAATACTTTTTTTCATGTAGAATTGGTTAAATTTTTGTTGTTTAACATAGCTGATTCCATTGTGCAATATGGCTTTGTTTTCATTGATTACTCTTGACAGATTTGACTCTTAGGATAAAATTTTTGTTTAAATATTTTGTCTTTTTACTGTTGCCTTGAGAAAACTATGACCTGTATTTCAGGTTTAGATAGATGGGATCAATTTGGTATGCCTCTATTGGAGACAAAATATGACATTTAGTCCCTCTCTTAGAGGGTGTTGATACCTTGGTAGAGACTTTTTGTTCCTGAGTTTACTGCAGTTTCTTATTACCTAAAAAACCTTATTAGTCTTTTCTGCATGGTAAAATTCTCTGGAGTTCTTTGAATTTATTATTGTATATTTAATTTTAGTCTCTTCCATGTTTATGAAAGACCCTTTCTAGACTCAGTTCTGTAATTACTGTACTGAAAGCCTACCTTACTTATGAAGGACTTTTTCTTGGATGACTTGGAGAAAATTATAAATTTTAATTCATTCCACAAATATTTGAGGTGCTCTCGGCATGGATATACAAACAAGAATAAGACATAGTTGCTGCCCTTCAGGAATTCATGAGAGGCAGTATAGTGAGCACGAGCTCTGAAATCAGACTATCCTGACCCTGCCCTTACCAAGGTATGGGATCTCAGGAGATTTACTTAACCTCTCTATGCCTTAGTTTCCTCATTTGTAAAATGAGGATAATAATGGTACGTATTAATATGTCTTAGGGTTTTATGAAGAGTAAATGCACAAATATAGAAGAGTACCTGGAACATAAAAAGTAGTCACATTTTAGCAGTTATGCTTATTATTAGAAAGTTTTTTTAGTTGGGAGGCATTCAGATAGAGGATATTGAGATAAATTCTGTAGTATGTATGAGCAATATGTAGAGGGAAAAAAGTCTCTAGAGAAAACTGAAGACTTCCAAAGTTGAGGTGACATATGAGTTGGGACATGTTGGATGAGAAGGAAATGACTACGGCTGGAAAAAAAAAAAAAAAAAAAAAACATGAGAAGTTGCCTAGCAAAGTGTAGGGAAGTAGTAGTTAGGTGTACCCTGAACATGTGTACAGGCATGTTGATGGATGAGGCAAAAAGAATAGATTGGAAATGTCTGCTTCTTCTAAGATAGGATAACATGCTGCAAACAAGTAGGAAACTGGATAAAAAATATGAACCACCATATTCTGCTTAGGGTGCAGGGAGCACAAGCTTTCACTCACTCTCCCTGTGAGTGAGAAAACAAATGAGGTGAGACTAGGATTGCTGTAACTTTCTGCTGAGAGGTGCATTCCAAACAGCAGCACAGAGAGAGGAGACTCCAGCAGAGGATGCTGGCACTGCTGAATTGAAGAGATGGATCGGATCTGGGGGAGGCTGAGGCAGCTGGAAATGTGGGACAGAATGCAGAAGAGGAGAGAGCATGTGCAGAAGGGCTCCAGAAATCTCAGGTGCCCACTTGAGTCTGTTGCTGAAAACTGAGCAGCACACACACAGGAGGGAGCTCGCTGAGGCTGGAGCGCTGTAAACCTGCATAACTCTCAGAGTTCTTGGGGAACTGAGAGACATTGACTGGACAGCGTGGAAAGAACCCTTGGATCAACTGGACACTCTAGAGAACCCAGAAAAATTATGCCTTAGTAATGGGACAAGGAAGTATTCTTAATGCCTACTAATTAATGTTAGTTCAGAGCTAGTAGGTAAAAATCCTCAAGAGGATTGGGTATTTTCCTTTTGCCAACTCTCTATTATAATCTGGGTAATGACCAGAGATGCATTTGGGCAAAAAAATCTTCCAGAAGGGATTTGGCCTCTTATCCAAGAACCGAGGGTCTTGGATTTGACTGAGGCCAGGACTGTCTATAGTAGTGCCTCAGATAGGTCTCTGTTCACTAGACCTGGAGTTATTTGTTTTTGATTATTTAAATCAAAATAGATCTTAATGGGATGGCTGTTGGTTTGAATTCTTGGGTCTGATCAATTAAATATAGACAGGGATTTCTGCCTATCACAACAAAACCTGAGAATTACCTAGTATTCCCAATATCCACCTTGCTGCCTCTAAGAGTCACCATGCCCCCTTTGCCTCTGGCAGTTAACTACTTCCACTAGATCCAGCCTTTCCTGGGCTACTACCATCACTTTCTGAGTTCAGGGAGTCCATTTCATTTGTAGTCTCTCCTACCTAAATCCTTAGCCCTTTCTAGAAGCCACTAAAGTGATTAGTAACGATTGTGGGATACCCTTCACTAATCTTTTTCTTGTGTCAAGAGTGAAGATGTTACCGAATTGCAAGTCTATGTGCCTGACGCACAGTGAAGCCAATCAATATGAAAACATTAGAGTTTGGAACAGAGAAAGGTTTTATCACAGGTTCCTAGAGAGAGGTGATGGGTGTCTCATGCCCTAAAAACCCCAAGGTTAGTGAAAGCTTTCAGCAAGTCCCTTTAAAAGCAAAAGGTGAGAGATGGGCGTGGTTAGTTGTTGCGGACTTGGTGCCAGATCCTTTGCTCTTGAGGTCAGGTAACGATGTTGTCTTGAAATCTCTACCAAACGAATGTTATTCTCTGTCTCGATAAAAAAAAGGGCAAGGTTCAAGGCACAACTTTCATTCTCTGAGGTCTCAGTCCTGGCTAAGAGGAGCAGATCTCAGTTGGCAGCTCTCTCAGGGCCAAGTTCCCAGACACCGCCCATCCATAGCCAGGCTCCCACACCTTGCCTAGTTGTCATCTCTAAGGGAGCCACGCATCCAACCCCACTGGCCCTCAGTCTCCTCAGGCTCCCCAAGTCGGGGAGACCAGGTTTCATGGCCTGCAACCCAGGCAGACAACTGCTGCTATTACGTCGCAGAGACAGGGATGGGGGAGAGGTTCACTGTTGCCTCAAGGCCTGGGCCAAGACAGTCAAGGGCCTCAGTCAGGGCTCTGGACCCTGCAGGATGTAGTCCCCAGTCTGTTCCCTGGGTCCTCCAGCTCACCCACTGGCCCAAGGTTGGGTGAGCTGGAGGGCCTCCAGGAGAAGGCCTAAATCTGCCTCTTACCTCACTCTCTACCTGATGACTGTTACACCACTGACTGTTGGCTGAATCACTTCTCTAATAGTCCCTCATTGACAGTTACTTGTGGGCAGGGCCTACTGTGGCACTGACCAGTAGCGGAGCAGGACAACCAACAGTTGCTCATGGACAGGTGTTTGCTTGTGGGCAGGGCCCTGAGGACCGACCAATGGTTGAGCAAGACCTGTTGCCTAGTAACGGGGTGTTCCTAACGAGGCACAGCAATGGGTGCCTGCTAAGGGCTGGGCTTATCCTGCTCTTTTACAGAGAGAGTCTTCTGGGCCCAGTCAGGAGACCTGGTAAAAGCAGTATGTTAAATGAATAAAAGTTTCATATAGTTTGAATAAAGAACAGTGGTGAGAGGATAGCATCTTCCCCATGCATGCGTGCTAAGTCACTAGAGACGTGTCCAACTCTTGGCAACCCTATGGGCTGTAGCCTGTCAGGCTGCTCTGTCCATGGGATTCTCCAGGCAAAAAATACTGGAGTGTGTTGCCATTTCTTCCTCCAGGGGATCTTCCCAACCCAGGGACTAAACCCACATCTCTTACATCTCCTGCATTGACAGGCAGGTTCTTTACCACTAGCACCACTTGGAAGGCTATCTTGCCCATGGGATTTCCTTATTCCAAGATCCGCCCCATACAGTCAGAACCATTTTCATACTGGGCGTTGCAATTTAGCTTTGTAATAGCACGTGGCCAGTGCAGCTCTTAGCACACAGCCCTTGCTGTGTGCCATTACCTGGACCCCTCCCACAAGCTACCAACTGTCAATGAGTGACTGTTGGTTGTCCTGCTCAGCCATTGGTTGACACCACAGTAGGCCCCTCCCATGAGCAGCCAACTGTCCGTGAGCAGCTGTCAGTGGGCCATTCAGCCAACCATTGGTGGAATGGTGGTCGTCTGGTATATAGTGAGGTAAGAGGTGAATCCTGGCCTCCCCTGCAGCCCTCCAGTTCACCTGGCCTCGGGCCAGTGGGTGAGCTGGGAGGCCCAGGGAACAAACTGGAGGCTGTTTCCAGCAGGGCTCCAGAGCCCTCATGAACCCACTGAATTTGGCCCAGGTCTTGAGGCAGCAGTGAACATCTCCCCTGTCCCCACCTTTGGGACCTGGTGGGGGCCTGCCGCCACCCCTCCTCCACCCCCCTTGAGCGGCCTAAGGAATCTGAGGGCCAGTTGTGTCCTGGCAGCCTGGCTATGGATGGGCGGTGTCTGGGGACCTGGCCCTTGAGAGAGCTGCCAACTGAGATCTGTCTTTCTTCACCAGGACCAGGACCTCAGAAGGGGAAAGTTGTGCCTTGGGACCTGGCCATTTCTTGTCAGAACAGAGAGTAACGTTCATTTGGTGGAGATTTACAGGAAAATCGTGACCTGACCTCAAGACTGTTTGCAACAGCTAACCAGGTCTCTCCATCACCTTTCTTAGAAAAGGGCTTTGCTGAAGGCTTTTGGAGAGTTTGGAGTTTTTAAGGCATGGGCCATCCTTAAATGCTCCTTGCACAGCCCTCAATAAACCTTTCTATGTTCCAAACTCTGACATTTTGGTATTGTTTGGCTGCACTGAGTGTCAGGCACACAAACTTGCATTTCAGCAACGGTTTCAGTCAAGCACCATCATCTGTTCATAGTAACTTAATGCCAATTTGTAATTTTAGTTGTTTAAGAACCATATCCATACAGTGTTTATAATTTTCATATTAATACACATTTAAAGAACATCTTAATAAAAATCATTTAAGGCATACTGGATAGCTGAATTTTTACCCTTTTAAAATATTCCAAATATTGCTCAAGGTTGAGGAATACTGACTAGCCTGTGTTCTTAATTCTGGGCCCAGTTAATAAAGTTGGTTGTAGGTTCTAAAGTGCTATAATACTTAATTCTTTGTGGTTGAATTTTAATGAATTAGGATTCAGATATCCACATGTCTCTTCCCATGTTCCTCATTACTGCATCACCAAATGCTTTTCATCAATATGTATTCTATAATTGTCCTTGATTCTTCTATAGGATTCAGAATTTTCTTGTGTGTGTGTGTGTGTGCGTGCGCGTGTGTGTGCGTGCGCGTGTGTGTGCATGTTTTACACACCTGGGAGATTTTTTCATTACCAAAATTTATTTATCTCTGTTTGTGGTTTTAACAGCTTAATGAATGTTTTCCCCAGGAACAGCTACCCTAGAGTAGGTTTTAAAAATGGATACTAGATGTTAACCATTCAGATAGTTGTTTCTGATTTAATCCTTATTCAAAGTTGTAGATACAAATCTTTGGTTTATGGAGTGCAGCTGGATTTGCTTTTTTTCCTGTGACTCACCAGTGTCTTCTGAAAGCCTTTCATTTTTTTCTATTTTTGTGCACTGAAACTTCATTTTAACAAATATTTAAAAATAGCTTTAAAAATTACCATTCTCTTGGAATCTCCTTGGAAGTTTATTTTGTTTGCTCCAGAGAACTTTTTTTTTATTAAGCAAATTGATTTGGTTTTATTTCCAGAATTGTGAGGCTGCAGATACTTCTAGTGAATATTATATCATATTCTAAAAACTTAGCAGTGTGTTTTGAATGTTTCAAGCATTGGTAATTTGCATAAGCATATTCTTTATAGTATTTAATAATTACAGGGCTTTGTGACAGATACTTTCTATATCTTAAATGGTTAAATATCACCAAATAAATGAAATGTATTTTATCCTCAATAATAGTGGCTTCACAAATCTTCATCAACATTTCTTTTTATCTTTAGACTGTTTCTTTTATATTACTGTGTATTTAAAAGAATGTCATTTAGTTTCATAGGACTAACAAAGCTTTTATTAAAAACATTTTTATGTAATTATATTATTTTTAAGTATTACTTATTTTTTCATGTGCTTATTATTCCATAGTGCCTCTGATTAAAAATAAGCGTGACTAAGTGACAAAGTGTGCCTGGTATGAATTTATGGGTATGTAGAAAAGAGCCTCAGAAATAAACATCCTGGTCCTGGCTCCAGCATTTTAACCTACATTAAAAATACTTATGGATGTACCTGGGCAACTTATGGAAAAACTGAGATGGAGCTTTTCTATCCTCGATGACTTTTACTGTTTCATAGGATATGTTAAATAATTTCTTGATATTGAATGTTTGTTAGAATAATATATTCGTTTGTTAAATGGTCAGAGTAATGTCTCTTGCCCCATAAAAGGGTAGTCCTGGCAGCTTGATAGTTTAATTTTTCTTGAAATGCTATTGAATTTCTGATTATCTATGTGTCAGTTTTCCAGTGAAGAATTTCTTTTAAATTCCTAGTTGATACTATCCTGCCACCTGTTTGCTGCTTGTTCCACTTTCGTTTAGTGGTGGGTTGGGGAATGCATATGGATTTTAATTTTAACTTGGATATTGGAATTTCAAATAAATTTTGTTTAACTTAATTACAGTGAGAGCATAATATTTTGTAAGGAGCACTGCAGTGAGGGAGGCAGTACTGGCTGAGGTTTAGAGAAGAGCATGGGCTTGTGAGCTAACCAATACCCAGATTTGAATTCCAATACTGCCATTTCCTAGCTGTGTGAACTGCAGAATATTTTGAGCCTTGTTACCTGATGCTGAAGCTGAAACTCCAATACTTTGGCCACCTCATGTGAAGAGTTGACTCATTTGAAAAGACCATGATGCTGGGAGGTATTGGGGGCAGGAGGAGAAGGGGACGACAGAGGATGAGATGGCTGGATGGCATCACCGACTCGATGGACATGAGTTTGAGTGAACTCCGGGAGTTGGTGATGGACAGGGAGGCCTGGCGTGCTGTGATTCATGGGGTCGCAAAGAGTCAGACAAGACTGAGCGACTGAACTGAACTGAACCTCATCTGTAAAAGAGATGACATTATTATTATTCACAAGATTGTAATGAGGATTACAGCAGACAACACTGTAAAATGTTTAGCTCAAATGCTCTATAAACATCACTGCTGTTATTAGCTATTATTTGTGCCCAGTAATATTTTTTCTGTGATTTTAGATTATTTTTTTTCCCCCCGCTGCCTGTGTTTACTTGAAGGATAGTTTTAGGAACCCAGAGAGATATTTCAGATGAAAATGATTTGAAAGGTATACTGCACTGTACAAACATAAGGTGGAAGTTGAGTGTTATGACTGTTATTATTAAAAACATCAGTTGAAGCTGTTTAATATAGTGGAAGGAGCATAGCCATGTCTGTGCATGGCAAACCATCCCTTCCTTCTCTAGTCACTTCTGGCACTCCCCTCTTTCCACCCTAGGCAATAGCCATAGAAGATAAACCAGCTACATTCGTATCTGGTTAAGCATTGCTCCACCTTGAGGACTCAAGTGTTAGCTCTTTTGCTAAGCATTCTCTGATTTCTCCAGGTTAGATGTTTTGCTCATCCTCTACCTTTCATTCTCTTCAAAAAATTGGAAGCTATGACACTACTGAGCTTGCATTTTCCATTGTCTTAGTCTGCTGGTGTCAAGTGGTGGCTGCCTTAGACTGGGCGTGTACACTTTAAATATATATAATTATATTTGTCAATTATTCCTCAGTAAAACTGGGGGGAAAAAAAGATTGGGCCTATGTCCTCCAGTTTACCATTCAAGATTCTCTAGCTACAGCTGGCCACTTCATAGATTAATTGGCCTATCTGGCTCCTTTATTTTGAACCTCTGATTTAGGTATCAGTATTTCTAAGACTGAACTTTTTGAAAGAGATTGTTTTGTCTTTATAGTCATATTGCTTGGCATATATTTGACACAGAGAACCTTTCCTAACCAGAGGCCTTTTTCTGACCTTTTTGCCTTACTCATCAATTTAATTAGATCATGGGTGTTTATCTTACATATTATTCTTCATAGCATAGATTATCACAGTTAAAGATAGTGATCAACTCTACCTGAAGACAGAGAAGGAAAAATAATGCACTTGAATTGTAGCAGAGTTGATTATAATTAAGTAGAGAAACTTTTTCCCAGCTATTACATTTTTTAGGAATGAATTACCACGAGAGGCTATTACATCCTTTTATTTTGAAATCTTCTGTGGGATTGGCACATACCTTCTTGAAGGCAGAAAAAGCAAAATTAAATTCCTTATGAGTCTAGTGATGTTCAGAATGTCTTGGACAATTTTTACTATATTTAATATATAATATGAAAATATACTAGCTTTAAGACTATAGGTTTAGACAGAATTTGAGAACAGATTATAATCAACAGGTGCACAAATTCTGCAAAAAATACAGGATTTGTCATTCCATAATTTGCTCCTCTGTGAAAAACAGCTGCCTCCAAAGAATGCTTCTTCACACTGTTGGCAAATTAATTACAAATGCAGGGAGCAATCTCTGTTTTGTATGATTGTGATTTGTAAAAATAATTTAGATGTATGGTATCCACAAGCAATTTTTAAAAATAAAGTAGCAATCCTATATCTAAATCCTCATATTTTGACATTACATGTATGAGTGTCATAAGTTTAAATTCTGGGACTTCGAGGCAGAAATATAAGAGCTCATTTAGGATGGAATGGCAAACATTTCTAATTGGGAGGATCCTCATTTTGATTTCTGCCCTCCTGCCTCCACCCTTAACCAAAAACCAAAGCAAAACATCTGGAGTTATTTAGGCACTATAAATATTCCTAAAAGAATGGACCCCTAATCATAAAACTTTTCTGGCACAGAATAATTCTCTTGAATAGATAGAAGTCATATGATTGGTAAAAGTATATTTGAATTCATGAAGGCTCCCACAAGTCATGAGTGCAGAGTTTGGGAGTACTGCGAGCCGACACTGATGGAGTTCATATGCTTTTAGAGAAAAGCAATCCTTTAAAATCCATTAGTGCACAAGGGTTATTCCCTTAGCTTTTCCCTTAGACTCTTCCTCAACAAAGGTAGCTTATTTGTTAAATGATGGTCGTTTTACTTTCAAAGACATTTGCCAAAAGTGTAAGTTAGTTTTATTCTCTTTTACAATGTTTAAACAAGTTTTGCTGCAAGGCGGAAACAGTGCCCTTCCAAGTCCCTGCCTTCAGCCTCTGCTTTGTAGTTCTGTCCCTATAAATAAAGCAGAGGGAAGGGAGGAGGAATAATAGCTAAGACTTGAAAAAAAAAATTAGTATCAGTTAAGGAGTGAACTTGAAAGATATAGCTATGATTTCAACCAATATTTATTGACCATCTACTGTGTGTTAAAACATAGTAAAAGAGTTTCCTGTACGTACTCAAGGAATCAGTGTCTTTGAGGAAACTAGATGTAAACATATGAGGTTTAAAATGTGGAAGTCAGGAAGAGAGAGTTATCATGGTAATTTTGAATAAAAATCAGCAGTTAACTCTGTGGGAGAATTTTAACTTGATGAGCCAGGGAAAAACTCTTGATGATTTTGACATATTTTAAACCCCCTTAATTCAGGCCTGTAAAATAAAAGCAAAAAAGTTTCTTAAATGCTGGAAGGGCATCGAGAGAGTGATGCCCTCTGAGATACTCACTATGAAAGCAGCAATATTTGATTTTTAAGCTTGGACCTTCAAGCAGGTCTAAGCATGAGGGAAAGAACATGCTCAAAGGAGCCATGTTTCTCTACTAGATAAACCTTAGCCTTCAACATATTAAGACAATAAGTCTTGGTAACTATATAGTATCAAATAAGCTTTCAGATATTCTGAGCTTGATACAAATTACCAGAGTAAGGAGAAAAAAAACTTTCTTGGTATCTTCCTTCTTTCTTGTCCTTAGTACTAAAGTGCTTCTGTATTTCTCAAGATCATTAAGGAAGATGGTATTATCATTATTGTCATTGTAATCTCTTTTCCCTTTCCCCTGTCTTTCCTTTGCTATATTATAGAGTACACTTATCAGCATGTTTTAATATCTATTTAAAAATATCTAAATCTGTACTCATTGCCCTTTACAATTAGATATAAGTGGAGATGTAGAGATTATCAACTTCATGGGGAATGGGCATAAACAGTCCTTAGGTTGCATGGACTGTTTTCTAAAGCAAATCTGGTCAAGTTTTGTTTGTTTTTGGAATAGAAATGAAGAACATCTTTCCAGGAACTTGGCGGAATCATAGCAAAAAAGCAAATGTTGCTGTACTGGACAGGATGGTTTTATTTCTTCTGTGACACTAAAAACATCAAGTAGGTTTCAGAATTATACTATATAAAAATCTCTAGTTGAAAGAACTTCTTTAATATGTGTTGTTTGATTTTAAATTTTTTTCATTTTTATATAAAATGAGACAGTATAGCAGATGACATCACCCTTATGGCAGAAAGTGAAGAATGAACTAAAGGACCTCTTGATGAAAGTGAAAGAGGAGAATGAAAAAGTTGGCTTAAAGCTCAGCATTCAGAAAACTAAAATCATGGCATCCGGTCCCATCACTTCATGGCAAATAGATAGGGAAACATTGGAAACAGTGTCAGTCTTTATTTTTCTGGGTTCCAAATTCACTGCAGATGGTGATTGCAGCCATGAAATTAAAAGACACTTACTCCTTGGAAGGAAAATTATGACCAACCTAGATAGTATATTAAAAAGCAGAGACATTACTTTGTCAACAAAGGTCCATCTAGTCAAGGTTATGGTTTTTCCCTGTGGTCATGTATGGATATGAAAGTTGGCCTGTGAAGAAAGCTGAGCACTGAAGAACTGAGGCTTTTGAACTGTGGTGTTGGAGAAGACTCTTGAGAATCCCTTGGACTGCAAGGAGATCAAACCAGTCCATGCTAAAGGAAATCAATCCTGAATATTCATTGGAAGGACTGATGCTGAAGCTGAAACTCCAATACTTTGGTCATCTGATGTGAAGAACTGACTCATTTGAAAAGACCCTGATTCTGGGAAGGACTGAAGGCAGGAGGAAAAGGGGACAAAGAGAATGAGATGATTGGATGGCATCACCAACTTGATGAACATGAGTTTGAGCTAGCTCCTGGAGTTGGTGATGGACAGGGAGGCCTGGCGTGCTGCAGTCCATGGGGTTGCAAAAAGTTGGACACAACTGAGCGGCTGAAGTGAATGATGATTTTGAGCATTTTCTCATGTGCTAATTTGCCATCTTAATATCTTGTGGTAAAGTGTCTCTTCAGGTCTTTTTGCCCATATTCAAATAGATCGTTTTCCCTTTGACTTTAAAAAAAGAAACTAGTTTGTTTATTTTTGGCTGTCCGAGTCTGTTGCTGCGAGGGCTTTTCTCTAGCTGCAGCGAGCGAGGGCTCCTCTTCACTGCAGTGCGAATGAAAGCTTCTCACTGCAGTGGCTTGTCTTTTGGAGCATGTGCTTGAGGGCACGTTGGGCTCAATAGTTGTAGTTCCTAAGCTCTAGAGCACAGGCTCAGTAGTTGTGGCACGTGAGCTCAGTTGCTTCATGGTATGTGGGAACTTCCCGGACCGTGGAGGTAACCTGTGTCCCCTGTATTGGCAGGCAGATTCTTCACTGTTGAGCCACCAGGGAAGCTCATATTGTTTTCTTGTTGAGTTTGGAGAGTCCTTTATACACTATGGATACAAAATCCTTTGGATTTGTGATTTGCAAATATTTTCTCCCCATCTGTGGCTCATCTTTTTATCTTGTTAACGGGGTCTTTCACAAAGTAAAAATTTTTAATTTTAATAAAGTTCAATTATTGATTTTCTTTTCTTTTATGGATCAAGTTTTTGATGTGATGTTTATGAACTCTTTTCCTAGCCCTGTGTCTCAAAGATATTCTTCTATGTTTTCTTCTAAAAGCTTTGTAGTTTCATTTTTTATGTTTAAATTTGTGATTCATTTTACACATGCTTTTGTATATACCTTGAGCTTTAAGTCAAGGTTTGTTTTTGTCTATGGATGTCTGGTTATTCCAAGATGATTTGTTGAAAAGATTTTCTTTCCTCCATTGAAATGCTTTTGCATCTTTATAAACAATCAGTTGGTGCATTTGCATTGATCCATTTCTGGGTTACCTGTTCCATTGATCTATGTTTCTCTTCCTTTACCAGTACCACACTGTATTGATTACAGTGACCATATAGTGAGACTTTACATCAGATAGAGTGATTTTTCCTGCTTTTCTTTTTTGTAAATTTGTTTTCAAATAAGCTTGTCTGTCCGTGCTCAGTCACTCAGTCAGGACCAACTCTTCGTGACCCTGTGGACTATAGCCTGCCAGGCTTTTCTGTCCATGGAATTTTTCCAGGCAAGAATACTGGAGCGAGTTGCTGTTTCCTACGCCAGGGGATCTTCCTGACCCAGGGATTGAACCCAAGTCTCTTGGGTCTTATGCATTGACAGGCAGATTCTTTACCACTAGCACCACCTGGGAAGCCTCAAGCTTGTTGTGGTTATGGTGGTGGCAGCAAAACCTGGTACCTCCTCTTGCCAGTGTGTGGAACTGACTCTGACTGAGGCCAGGAGGAGGTGAGGTGATAGTGCTCTGTTGGGGTGAGGTTTTGAACATTCAGTTGAGCCCAGGGTGGGAAGGAGAATTTTTTAGGAAATATAGATACTCCTAATGTTAAACAGTGGAAACAGTGTCAGGCTTTATTTTTTGGGGTTCCAAAATCACTGCAGATGCTGACTGCAGCCATGAAATTAAAAGACGCTTTCTCCTTGGAAGGAAAGTTATGACCAACCTAGATAGCATATTCAAAAGCAGAGACATTACCTTGTCAACAAAGGTCCATCTAGTCAAGGCTATCATTCTTCCAGTGGTCATGTATGGATGTGAGAGTTGGACTGTAAAGAAAGCTGAGCGCCAAAGAATTGATGCTTTTGAACTGTGGTGTTGGAGAAGACTCTTGAGAGTCCCTTGGACTGCAAGGAGATCCAACCAGTCCATTCTAAAGGAGATCAGTCCTGGGTGTTCTTTGGAAGGAATGCTGCTAAAGCTGAAACTCCAATACTTTGGCCACCTCATGCGAAGAGTTGCTTCATTGGAAAACACCCTGATGCTGGGAGGGATTGGGGGCAGGAGGAGAAGGGGACGACAGAGGATGAGATGACTGGATGGCATCACTAACTCGATGGACATGAGTTTGAGGAAACTCCGGGAGTTGGTGATGGACAGGGAGGCCTAGCGTGCTGCAATTCATGGGGTCGCAAAGAGTCAGATACAACTGAGTGACTGAATTGAACTGAACTGAATGTTAAACAAATACATGGCATCATTTAATATTATTTTTGTAGAAGATTTTCCTTTAATGATATCCATTCAAGACTATTATGTAGTGTTTAGAATGGCATTATCCTGCTTGAAAGCAAAGTAGTATATGGCTAAGTACTCAAGGAAGTTTCTGTTGTTGTTTTCATTTTATCTACTGTTGTCAGGGACTTGGTTTTAGGTTTCTACAGCAACCGCAGTCTGGACTACATAATACCAACACTTTGTGTGCGTGTGGTGTTAACTCTGATGCCTTCCACACTACATGTGGCAGAGTTGCAGTTGCTATGGAGATCAACCTTTGACATGCTTGGTTGATAATGATGTTTCTCATATATGATATTGCTGCTACGAGTTGACCAAGAGATGCGTAAGACTTTGCCAGTGATTTCTCTAGCTGAGAATGTTGATCTTGCATTTTATTCAATTGTTTCAGTCTCTGTTGCCTTACATGGGCATTCTCTGGTTGTGGTGAGTGGGGACTACTACTCTTCTGCGCAGTGCATGGGCTTGTTGCGGACACAGGCTTTAGGCATGTGGGCCTCAGCAGTTGCAGCACATGTGCTTGGTATTGCAGCTCACAAGCTTGGTAGTGGTGGCACATGGGCTAAGTTGCTCCTGGATGGGGGATCAACCTGTGTCCCCTGCATTGGCAGGCAAATTCCTATCCACTGCGCCACCAGGGATGTCCCTCAGTCTCAAATTTTAAAACTCCTAAGTTATGCATTTGCTCACAAACATACTAAAGTATGTTTGTTTTATCTTATTTTTTAATGTATAAGCTTGCTACTTGGAAAATTGAGGGGAAATACAGTTTTAAAGAATACACTGTAAGTGGAATTTGACAGACTTGGATAGTCTATACTATTTTAAAAACATTTCACAAAAAATAGAAGACTAAATATCTTACATAGTTTTAGTAATATAATAATAAAATCAGTTAATAGAAAAGTGAGGGAAGAACAATTTTTCTTATGGATTGCTCTTATTTAAATCTGAGGCCTCGAGGTAATAGGTAATAAGAAACTTTTTCTTGGAGTACAGTATCTCTAAAGAGATATTAGCCCTTTGAAATCCACAAATGAAAACCACTGAGGAAGAAGAGGAAGTGACTTTATTTTTTCTTTTCCTTTGACAGTATCAGTTCAACTAGACACAGCTCTCAGTCTTAAATTTAAGAAAGTTATCATTGAGTATTTTCATTTTCAGAATTATTGAAAGAAATGTAGTTTTAGATAGGTAAACATTCCTGTTTTGAGTTAGGGAAACTTGTCAGTCATGAGAGGATATATAAAAACAGTGATTCTCAACCCTGGCCGCACAGTAGTTTGTAGGACTTTTAAAAAGTACTGATGTTTGAGCCTAAAAAAAGTTAAATCAGAATCTCTGGGAATGGGAAGAAAACATGGCATTCATATTCTTTTTTTTTCTTAAAGCTGATTACTTGATATAGGCCTACTCGTTTTATTGTTCTTTGCTTTATTGTGCTTTCCAGATATCACAAAGTGAAGGTTTATGGAAACCCTGTGTTGAGCAAATCTTCTCAGCACCACTTTTCCAATAACGTTTGTTCACTTTGCATCTCTGTGTCACATTTTGATAATTCTTGCAGTATTTCAAACTTTTTCATTATTATTTTTATGGTGATCTGTGATCATTGAGCTCTGATGTTGCTATTTCAAAAAGATTATGACTTGCTAAAGGATCAGGTGATGGTTAGCATTTTATAGCAATAAAGTGTTATCTAATTAAGGTATGTACAGGCTTCAGCAATACGTGAACCGTGAACTTCCAGATGTTCAAACTGGTTTTAGAAAAGGCAGAGGAACCAGAGATCAAATTGCCAACATGCGCTGGATCATGGAAAAAGCAAGAGAGTTCCAGAAAAACATGTATTTCTGCTTTATTGACTATGCCAAAGCCTTTGACTTTGTGGATCACAAGAAACTGTGGAAAATTCTGAAAGAGATGGGAATACCAGACCACCTGACCTGCCTCTTGAGAAATCTATATGCAGGTCAGGAAGCAACAGTTAGAACTGGACATGGAACAAGAGACTGGTTCCAAATAGGAAAAGGAGTACGTCAAGGCTGTATATTGTCACCCTGCTTATTTAACTTCTATGCAGAGTACATCGTGAGAAATGCTGGGCTGGAAGAAGCACAAGCTGGAATCAAGATTGCTGGGAGAAATATCAATAACCTCAGATATGCAGATGACACCACCCTTATGGCAAAAGTGAAGAGGAACTAAAAAGCCTCTAGATGAAAGTGAAAGAGGAGAGTGAAAAAGTTGGCCTAAAGCTCAACATTCAGAAAACGAAGATCACAGCATCCAGTCCCATCACTTCATGGGAAATAAATGGGGAAACAGTGGAAACAGTGTCTGACTTTATTTTTTGGGGGCTCCAAAATCACTGCAGATGATGATTGCAACCATGAAATTAAAAGATGCTTACTCCTTGGAAGGAAAGTTATGACCAACCTAGATAGTATATTCAAAAGCAGAGATATTACTTTGCCAAAAAAGGTCCATCTAGTCAAGGCTATGGTGTTTCCAGTAGTCATGTATGGATGTGAGAGTTGGACTGTGAAGAAAGCTGAGCACCGAAGAATTGATGCTTTTGAACTGTGGTGTTGGAGAAGACTCTTGAGAATCCCATGGACTGCAAGGAGATCCAACCAGTCCATTCTAAAGAAGATCAGTCCTGGGTGTTCTTTGGAAGGAACGATGCTAAAGCTGAAACTGCAGTACTTTGGCCACCTCATGCAAAGAGTTGACTCATTGGAAAAGACTCTGATGCTGGGAGGGATTGAGGGCAGGAAGAGAAGAGGACAACAGAGGATGAGATGGTTGGATGGCATCACTGACTTGATGGACATGAGTTTGGGTGAACTCTGGGAGTTGGTGATGGACAGGGAGGCCTGGTGTGCTGCGATTCATGGGGTCGCAAAGAGTCGGACACGACTAAGCGACTGAACTGAACTGAACTGATTGTTGTTTACACCTTATGCTGTTAAACACTTAATAGACTAAGTATAGTGTAGACCTAACTTTAACGTAACTTTTATATACACTGAGAAACCAAGAAATTTGTGTGACTTGGTTTGGAACTGAATCTGCAATATCTCCAAGGTGTGCCTATACTTCTATGCAACCAGAGTGGAGAACCACTGCAGCAGAGTAAGTTTTTCATCTAGAATCTTAATTTTAGCTAAATGTGCATATTAGAATGCATCAATAGAAGTAATTTGAACATTTCAGAAAGTTTAGAAAGGGCAACCTTACCATCGATTAGTTTTCTTTGTTGTAACAGATTACCACAAATTTAGTGGCTTAAAATAACACAAGTTTATTATCTGACTTTTTGAAGGTCAGAAGTCAGAAATGAATCTCATGGGGATAAAATCAAGGTGTCAGCAGAACTGAATTCCTTCTGGAGACTAGGGCGAATCCATTCCTTATCTTTTCCAACCTCTACAGGCTGCCCATTTTCTTCAACAGTGGTTGTGGTCCATCATTCCAACCTGTGCTTCTGTTGTGATATCTCCTTTTCAGAGTCAACTCTTCTGAATGCCTCTTATAAGGACTCTTGTGATTATGTTGGGCCTATCCAGATAATCCAGGACAATCTCCTCATCTCAAACTCCTTAACTTAATCACATCTTCAGAATTCTTGTTGCCAGGTAAAATAGCAGTCACAGGTTATAAGCATTAGGACCTGGACATCTTTGGATGGTGGTATTAGGGGGAGGGGCAGTTATTCAGTGTATCATACCAGCTTAACATGATTGTCACTTTGGTATTTTCCTTCCTAGTCTTTAATAAGCATATTTTTAATTTAAATGTGATGACCTTATATATAGTTTTCTAGCCTTTCCTACTTACTTTATCATAATCATCACTTAAAATGGCCACACAATATTCCATCTATGATTATACCATATTTTATGTTGTATCTTTATTGTCGGATTTTTGTTGTGTCATATTTTTATTATTGATATAGATGAAGCTGTGATAAATATTTTTGTTTATTAGATTCCATGATGTGGGAATACAGAACTAAAACATAAACATTTTTATACCGCCAAATTCAAAACGCCTAATTGTATTTTTAAAGAGTTCTAATCAACTTATTACAAGAAATAATCACAATGTATGAGAGCTGACTCACTGGAAAAGATCCTGATGCAGGGAAAGATTGAAGGCAGGAGGAGAAGGGGGCAGCAGAGGATGAGATGGTTGGATGGCATCATTGGCTTGATGAACATGAGTTTGAGCAAACTCCAAGAGATAGTGAAGGACAGGGAAGCCTGGCGTGCTGCAGTCCATGGGGTCGCAAAGAGTTGGACATGACTTAACAACATGACTGTACAACAATAAGAGTACAAATGTTGCTGTATTTTTGCCAATATTGGTCATTATAATTTTTAAAAAGGACTTTTTATTAATTAGATATATAGAAAAATGTTGCCCTGATTTAAATTTAATTTACTTGAAATTATTTTTTATGTTTCTGTTTATTAGTTTTCTCTTTGTATGTCTGGTTCATTTATTTCTTATGGTCTGAATTTCTTATTATTAATACTTTTGAGGTTTTTATACAGTGGATTTATTTTATGTGCTACAAATGCTTTTTTAAACACATTTTTAAATTTTAGATATTTATATGTGTTGTTTCATTTGAGATTTTTCTGTGCTTAAGTTTTTCTATCTAGCAGAGAGGTTTGTGGTAAATATTGAATCTGTTTTCTTTGACTTCTTTCATGATTTAGTCACTGCCCTCAGTGAATTGTCAGCAAGCTAAGAAGTTTGGAGACTTATGAGTCTAAACTTACTGTATGACTTACTGTATGAAAGCAAATAGCAAGTTAATTTGGTTCCATTCACATAATTTATCAAAATTGGCGACAAAATTTTAAAAGGACTAGAGAAGAATCTAGCAATTTTAGTGCATTCCTAAGATGTTTTTTGCCCTTCGCTGAAAGGTTTACTCACCATGCTTGTCATGTTGTGTTTTCATGCAGATAATTGAGAATTATAGTGAGCTATCTTAGTCCATGATAAACAGACAGAATGCACTTTAATTACATTCTAATTTATTATCTGGTGAAAGTACCTTGCTAACAAATCAACCCGGATATGACTTATTGGATAGCCTTTGCACTTAGAGGGATAATCAGTCTGTAATCATAAACAACATGAACCGTTCATCTTCTAGATTGCTATTATATTTATTACCCTCAAATGCCTATGCCCAGTTTCTTTCCTGTTTGTTTCCCATTTCATGGCTCATGTACCCCCACTCAGCCTGCTGTAAGTTGGTGGAATCCTGTGCTTACAAATTCTTTTTTTTGAAATAAGGTTTAGGCACATGCCTGGGAGGGAATTCTGTCACTTTACTATAGGGATAGAATGCATTCCCCCAGTAACAGTAAATAAACTGTCACCATAATATACTAATATGTGATTTATTCCTTGGTGCCCTGGTAAAAACTAGCAGTTCTAATTCTATAAAGAAATAAAAACTGTGTCCCCTAGAATAGCCGTCACATCCTTTAATATCCTCTATTACTGCCCACTAGTTTCAAAGAAGAGATACGCAGATTAAACTGAAACAGCTCCTGTTTCTTTCGAGTCAGGCTTATGTAGGAAATTGGTATTAGGGAGTAGATTTTACCAAGTGAATGCATTTCTCTGATGCAGTACCTTCTTAAATTCTACCACTTAAGGCTGATGGCAGGATGAACAGCCAATGGCACTAGTTCCCAGAATAATTTAGAAGTTTATTATTAGTTCCACAGAATAATTTAGAAGCATTACATTTCCTTAGTTGACCCAAATATATTTGAATACCACCTTGTTAGGGTGAACATTGGAGTGGACTAGAGTGTGGGGTTACCATGCAGTGTAGAACAATCTGAAGAAAATTTTAATCAGCCTCCTTGATGTAGTTACAATAGAGAGTTGTTAATTGCCTTTTTAAATTTCAGATCCCTTCTTTCCGTCTTTTCTACTTCTACCTTAATGATTTTAGTTGAATCTGCTGATCCTGTTTGGTATCTTTAGCATCCAAAGAAAATAATAACCCTTATTTGAGAGTATCCTCTTTTAATGAACAAGGATCTTATACCTAGAAGAGATCTCATCAGGGCTTTTTGGTGTAATACAGTTAATGTGCCCAGATCATGCAGCTGGTGTATGTTGAGGGGATCTGGAACTCCTGCATGTTAGTGCTATGATCTTTTTGTTTCCATTCTTGGTCCAAATTTGTGCCGTAGGAAGCAT